>NW_025550837.1:0-110000 GCF_905237065.1 Salmo salar | reverse complement strand
CTATGATTGAGTGTAGTCTGGCCCAGGAGTTTGAAGGTGAACGGAAAGGCTGGAGCAACGAACCGCCCTTGCTGTCTCTGCCTGGCCGGTTCACCTCTCTCCTCTGGGATTCTCTGCCTCTAATCCTATTACAGGGGCTGAGTCACTGGCTTACTGGTGCTCTTCCATGCCGTCCCTAGGAGGGGTGCGTCGCTTGAGTGGGTTGAGTCACTGACGTGGTCTTCCTGTCTGGGTTGGCGCCCCCCCCTTGGGTTGTGCCGTGGTGGAGATCTTTGTGGGCTATACTCGGCTTTGTCTCAGGATGGTAAGTTGGTAGTTGAAGGTATCCCTCTAGTGGTGTGGGGGAGATCTTTGTGGGCTATACTCGGCCTTGTCTCAGGATGGTAAGTTGGTAGTTGAAGGTATCCCTCTAGTGGTGTGGGGGAGATCTTTGTGGGCTATACTCGGCCTTGTCTCAGGATGGTAAGTTGGTGGTTGAAGATATCCCTCTAGTGGTGTGGGGGCTGTGCTTTGGCAAAGTGGGTGGGGTTATATCCTGCCTGTTTGGCCCTGTCCGGGGGTATCATCGGATGGGGCCACAGTGTCTCCTGACCCCTCCTGTCTCAGCCTCCAGTATTTATGCTGCAGTAGTTTATGTGTCGGGGGGCTCGGGTCAGTCTGTTATATCTGGAGTATTTCTCCTGTCTTCTCCGGTGTCCTGTGTGTATTTAAATATGCTCTCTCTAATTCTCTCTTTCTCTCTTTCTTTCTTTCTCTCTCTCGGAGGACCTGAGCCCTAGGACCATGCTTCAGGACTACCTGGCATGATGACTCCTTGTTGTCCCCAGTCCACCTGGCCGTGCTGCTGTTCCAGTTTCAACTGTTCTGCCTGCGGCTATGGAATCCTGACCTGTTCACCGGATGTGCTACCTGTCCCAGACCTGCTGTTTTCAACTCTCTAGAGACAGCAGGAGCGGTAGAGATACTGTCAAAGATCGGCTATGAAAAGCCACCTGACATTTACTCCTGAGGTGCTGACCTGTTGCACCCTGAGCAACCACTGTGATTATTATTATCTGACCCTGCTGGTCATTTATGAACATTTGAACATCTAGGCCATGTTCTGTTATAATCTCCACCCGGCACAGCCAGAAGAGGACTGGCCACCCCTCATAGCCTGGTTCCTCTCCACCCGGCACAACCAGAAGAGGACTGGCCACCCCTCATAGCCTGGTTTCTCTCTAGGTTTCTTCCTAGGTTCTGGCCTTTCTAGGGGAGTTTTTCCTAGCCACCCCTCATAGCCTGGTTCCTCTCTAGGTTTCTTCCTAGGTTCTTGGCCTTTGTAGGGGAGTTTTTCCTAGCCACCATGCTTCTACACCTGCATTGCTTGCTGTTTGGGGTTTTAGGCTGGGTTTCTGTACAGCACTTTGAGATATCAGCTGATGTAAGAAGGGCTATATAAATACATTTGATTTGATGTTGTCTAGATGGGACAATATAGCAGAACAATTCAATCATCACATAATGGCTGTTCTGGAACATGTTTTCAAGCACGTGACCAAATGAATTTCCCCATGTAGGATAATAACATCTAATCTAATCTAATCTAATCTAATCTAATCTAATCTAATCTAATCTAATCATAGCTAATTACAATTTACGCTGTTGTGGTTATCATCCAAGATTTCTATATATAGACAGGCTTTAAATAGCTTCTATACAGCCGGTATACAGGGTCCAGAGTGACTGGTACCACATCCCGGGTCCAGACATACCGGGTCCAGAGTGACTGGTACCACATCCCGGGTCCAGAGTGACTGGTTCCACATCCCGGGTCCAGAGTGACTGGTCCCTCATACACGGTCCAGAGTGACTGGTTCCACATACCGGGTCCAGAGTGACTGGTTCCACATACCGGGTCCAGACATACACGGTCCAGAGTGACTGGTCCCACATACTGGGTCCAGACATACCGGGTCCAGAGTGACTGGTTCCACATACTGGGTCCAGAGTGACTGGTCCCACATCCCGGGTCCAGAGTGACTGGTTCCACATACCGGGTCCAGACATACTGGGTCCAGAGTGACTGGTCCCACATCCCGGGTCCAGACAACCCGGGTCCAGAGTGACTGGTTCCACATCCCGGGTCCAGACATCCCCGGGTCCAGAGTGACTGGTACCACATCCCGGGTCCAGAGTGACTGGTTCCACATACCGGGTCCAGAGTGACTGGTTCCACATACCGGGTCCAGAGTGACTGGTACCACATACCGGGTCCAGACATCCCGGGTCCAGAGTGACTGGTTCCACATCCCGGGTCCAGAGTGACTGGTTCCACATACTGGGTCCAGAGTGACTGGTACCACATACTGGGTCCAGAGTGACTGGTACCACATACTGGGTCCAGAGTGACTGGTCCCAAATCCCGGGTCCAGAGTGACTGGTACCACATACTGGGTCCACTGTGACTGGTCCCAAATCCCGGGTCCAGAGGGACGATCAGTAACCTTCTGAAGGAAGCCGTCTGTTGGATTTTAGTTCTGATGAGCGGAGATCGTCCTCAGATTGTCCCCAGACCCTGTCCTCTGGACACGTCTTCCTCTACGCACCAAAAGGGTAGATGAGAACCTTGTCCCCCAGGGGCCCGTCTCAGAATAGAGTGGCAGGTAACCTAGAGGTTACGGATACAGGTACTGGTCACGGAATGGCTCTGAAGCCCGTCGGGTCTTATTGGTCCGACGAATGTCGTCTTGACCTTTTCAGTCTCTCCCCTCCCCTCTGTTGGTCTCATTGTTGCCCAAATACAGACTTTTCAGTCCAGATGTCGTTCTAAATTATGTTCACAGTTTCTGGTGCTTTGGGCGGCTACCGGCATTTAGGTTGTCGGGGTGACGCACGATACGGTGATTTATCCAATCAGCTTTGAGGAGTTTCTGTGTGGTTCTAACCTGCCACCGAATGAGAAGGTGTGCTGACCTTTTGACCTTTGGCCTTTTTTTTGGCTGACCCTGAGGGATGAGAGATGACCCCTGGAAACTGAGCAGGAGTGTAGATTTTGTTGGCCTCGTTGATGCTGTACCGTGAAACTTATATATATATATATATATATATATAACTTCGCTAGCGTAGCATGTTGGCTAACGTTACGTTAAATCAATTCGCTAGCGTAGCATGTAGGCTAACGTAACGTTAAATCAATTCGCTAGCGTAGCATGTAGGCTAACGTAACGCTAAATCAATGAGTCTCCACACAGTCAGCCAGTGAGGGAACGTGATCACTGCACCCAAGATTGAGCAACAACTGGTACCCTGATAAACACACAGAGTTCTACCCTGAAAAGCAGACAGAGTTCTACCCTGAGAGACAGACAGAGTTCTACTCTGAGAGACAGACAAGTTCTACCCTGAGAGACAGAGTTCTAACCTGAGACACAGACAGAGTTCTACCCTGAGAGACAGACAGAGTTCTACCCTGACCTAGAGACAGAGTTCTACCCTGAAAAGCAGACAGAGTTCTACCCTGAGAGACAGACAAGTTCTACTCTGAGAGACAGACAGAGTTCTACCCTGACATAGAGACAGAGTTCTACCCTGACATAGAGACATAGTTCTACCCTGAGAGACAGACAGAGTTCTACCCTGACCTAGAGACAGAGTTCTACCCTGAGGGACAGACAGAGTTCTACCCTGACCTAGATACAGAGTTCTACCCTGAGAGACAGACAGAGTTCTACCCTGACCTAGAGACAGAGGTCTACCCTGAGAGACAGACAGAGTTCTACCCTGACCTAGATACAGAGTTCTACCCTGAGAGACAGACAGAGTTCTACCCTGACCTAGAGACAGAGGTCTACCCTGAGGGACAGACAGAGTTCTACCCTGACCTAGATACAGAGTTCTACCCTGAGAGACAGACAGAATTCTACCCTGAACTAGATACAGAGTTCTACCCTGAGAGACAGACAGAGTTCTACCCTGAGAGACAGACAGAGTTCTACCCCGAGAGAAAGACAGAGTTCTACCCCGAGAGAAAGACAGAGTTCTACCCTGAAAAACAGACAGTTTTCTACCCTGAGAGACAGACAGAGTTCTACCCGAGAGAAAGACAGAGTTCTACCCCGAGAGAAAGACAGAGTCCTACCCCGAGAGAAAGACAGAGTTCTACCCCGAGAGAAAGACAGAGTTCTACCCCGAGAGAAAGACAGAGTTCTACCCCGAGGGAAAGACAGAGTTCTACCCCAAGACACAGAGTTCTACCCTGAGACCCAGAGTTCTACCCCGAGACCCAGAGTTCTACCCCGAGACCCAGAGTTCTACCCCGAGACCCAGAGCTGTTCATTGTTCTGGTGATGGTTTTAATGACTGGTCCCATTTCTACCAACGTCCTGTCAGACCTACCCAACAGGCTCCTCCAACACCGGCCTTTAGCTCTCCGCCCAACAACACTGCTGACGGATGACTGTGACGCACATATTTTCCACCTCAGCTGGGAAGAGCAATGGACTGGTGAAGAAGGGTTATCAATCTATCGTGGACACCGTGTTGGTCTGCCACACCGTGCTGCTGCTCAGAGGCTAAAGCAGAGATGGCAGAGGCATTTAGGAAAGACCACGGGTTCCCAGAGAAAACAGCTGGTGAGAAAGGTAGGAGGGTGTTTGAGTTGGTCCGATGTTTGAGCGACGTGTTATAAGATCAAATCAAAATGAAATTTATTTTATAAAGCCCTTCTTACATCAGCTGATATCTCAAAGTGCTGTACAGAAACCCAGCCTAAAAACCCCCCCACAAAACAGCAAGCAATGCAGGTGTAGAAGCACGGTGGCTAGGAAAAACTCCCCTACAAAGGCCAAGAACCTAGGAAGAAACCTAGAGAGGAACCAGGCTATGAGGGGTGGCTAGGAAAAACTCCCCTAGAAAGGCCAAAACCTAGGAAGAAACCTAGAGAAGAACCAGGCTATGAGGGGTGGCCAGTCCTCTTCTGGCTGTGCCGGGTGGAGATTATAACAGAACATGGCCTAGATGTTCAAATGTTCATAAATGACCAGCAGGGTCAAATAATAATAATCACAGTGGTTGTCGAGGGTGCAACAGGTCAGCACCTCAGGAGTAAATGTCAGTTGGCTTTTTCATAGCCGATCATTGAGAGTATCTCTACCGCTCCTGCTGTCTCTAGAGAGTTGAAAACAGCAGGTCTGGGACAGGTAGCACGTCCGGTGAACAGGTCAGGGTTCCATAGCCGCAGGCAGAACAGTTGAAACTGGAGCAGCAGCACGGCCAGGTGAACTGGGGACAGCAAGGAGTCATCATACCAGGTAGTCCTGAGGCATGGTCCTAGGGCCCAGGTCCTCCGAGAGAAAGAAAGAAAGAGAGAAAGAGAGAAAGAGAGAATTAGCGGGAGCATATTTAAATTCACACAGGACACCGGAAAATACAACAGAAATACTCCAGATGTGACAGACTGACCCTAGCCTACCCTAAGGTAGTGGGCTATATAGGGAATAGGCCTCTGATCTGCAGTATATAGGGAATAGGGTGTCATTTGGTCTCAGAAGATAGATCGTAACACCTTTAGATAAAATTGTAATTATTTTGACCTCTGTTCTGACCTCTGATCTGACCTCTGTTCTGACCTCTGATCTGACCTCTGGTCTGACCTATGATCTGACCTCTGTGTTCTCTGATCTGACCTCTGGTCTGACCTCTGATCTGACCTCTGATCTGACCTCTGATCTGGCCTGTGGTCTGACCTCTGGTCTGACCTCTGATCTGAGCTCTAGTCTGACCTCTAGTCTGACCTCTGTTCTGACCTCTGATCTGACCTCTGATCTGACCTCTGATCTGAGCTCTGATCTGAGCTCTAGTCTGACCTCTGGTCTGACCTCTGTTCTGACCTCTGTTCTGACCTCTGGTCTGACCTCTGTTCTGACCTCTGGTCTGACGTCTGGTCTGACCTCTAATCTGACCTCTGGTCTGACCTCTGGTCTGACCTCTAATCTGACCTCTGGTCTGACCTCTAATCTGACCTCTGGTCTTACCTCTAATCTGACCTCTGGTCTGACCTCTGGTCTGACCTCTGTGTCCTCTGCACGGTAGCTGCAGCTGTATGAAGGAACAGGTGGAGGGTCAGACAGGAAGTCAGTGTCCCGATGTCCGGTCCATCACAGACGTCCGACCGCTCTGCCCCGTAACCTCCGTCCTCGTCTATCCACACCTGCCTTTCAACAAGAATCTACACATTTACACCCCGTCCAATCGAACGGCTTCGCCTCGGCCCCAGTTCAAGACAAACACGCGGTCGTCTCGGACGGCGGTGCGATTCAGGATCTGGACCGGATATCAGCCGATTTACCGACGGTCTGCAGGGGAGTACGTGGGTCGATCTCCAGGTGAAATAATTCCATGGCGCCCGAAGGCCGCGATTCACGTTACCTCAGAGCGGCGTTCTGTGTGAAACAGAAAAGCGCTGGGAGTCGGAGAGAGACGAGAGGTAATGAAAACACGGGTAAAAGCAGGGAGAACCCCCCCCGCTATTTCCTCTTCCTGTAATTACCTTCTTTCTATTGGCATTCCTCCTGTTCTCGTTCTCTAAGTGATTCACAGAGCAGAGAAGGTTGGTTCATTATTCTCTAAGTGATTCACAGAGCAGAGAGGGTTGATTCATTATTCTCTAAGTGATTCACAGAGCAGAGAGGGTTAATTCATTATTCTCTAAGTGATTCACAGAGCAGAGAGGGTTGGTTCATTATTCTCTAAGTGATTCACAGAGCGGAGAGGTTGGTTCATTATTCTCTAAGTGATTCACAGAGCAGAGAGGGTTGGTTCATTATTCTCTAAGTGATTCACAGAGCGGAGAGGTTGGTTCATTATTCTCTAAGTGATTCACAGAGCAGAGAGGTTGGTTCATTATTCTCTAAGTGATTCACAGAGCAGAGAGGGTTGGTTCATTATTCTCTAAGTGATTCACAGAGCAGAGAGGGTTGGTTCATTATTCTCTAAGTGATTCACAGAGCAGAGAAGGTTGGTTCATTATTCTCTAAGTGATTCACAGAGCAGAAAACAGAGAGGTTGATTCATTATTCTCTAAGTGATTCACAGAGCAGAGAACAGAGAGGTTGATTCATTATTCTCTAAGTGATTCACAGAGCAGAGCTGGTTACACCTCCACACAGCTGACCATCAGCCAGACAGAGCTGGTTACTCCTCCACACAGCTGACCATCAGCCAGACAGAGCTGGTTACTCCTCCACACAGCTGACCATCAGCCAGACAGAGAGACAGAGCTGGTTACTCCTCCACACAGCTGACCATCAGCCAGACAGAGCTGGTTACTCCTCCACACAGCTGACCATCAGCCAGACAGAGAGACAGAGCTGGTTACTCCTCCACACAGCTGACCATCAGCCAGACAGAGAGACAGAGCTGGTTACTCCTCCACACAGCTGACCATCAGCCAGACAGAGAGACAGAGCTGGTTACTCCTCCACACAGCTGACCATCAGCCAGACAGAGAGACAGAGCTGGTTACTCCTCCACACAGCTGACCATCAGCCAGACAGAGAGACAGAGCTGGTTACTCCTCCACACAGCTGACCATCAGCCAGACAGAGCTGGTTACTCCTCCACACAGCTGACCATCAGCCAGACAGAGAGACAGAGCTGGTTACTCCTCCACACAGCTGACCATCAGCCAGACAGAGAGACAGAGCTGGTTACTCCTCCACACAGCTGACCATCAGCCAGACAGAGAGACAGAGCTGGTTACTCCTCCACACAGCTGACCATCAGCCAGACAGAGAGACAGAGCTGGTTACTCCTCCACACAGCTGACCATCAGCCAGACAGAGCTGGTTACTCCTCCACACAGCTGACCATCAGCCAGACAGAGAGACAGAGCTGGTTACTCCTCCACACAGCTGACCATCAGCCAGACAGCCAGCCAAACATCCACCTTTCCTACGGCTGAGAGACGGAGACGTCATAGGAACTGTTGATGATACGTCCTCCGGGACAATTCAATGAATAAAAGCAGAAAACACGTGAAAATGATTAAAATATATACGAAAGAACCCACAAAGTATTTTAAATTTCTCTAAAGGTTTAGTGATTTTAATGATGTTAAAACAGACCACTGCAGCGTTCAGAGCGTTTAATCGGAGGTCTGGTCGCTCGTTGGGAAGAAAAACAAAACACTCGTCGGCCAAAACCGACGCGATTTCCTCTGATTAATATCATTAATAAAAAAGGTTCACCGCTGTAATAAGGATTAAGTCATAAATCAATTTTCACTCTGATTACAATCATGAATAATCCTCTACTACAGTTACTATAGTCTGGGAGAGAGTTGTTACAACCCTCATCAACAGCTGTAGTATCTATAGTAGAGCTGTTACAACCCTCATCAACAGCTCTAGTATCTATAGTAGAGTAGAGCAGTTACAACCCTCATCAACAGCTGTAGTATCTATAGTAGAGCTGTTACAACCCTCATCAACAGCTCTAGTATCTATAGTAGAGCTGTTACAACCCTCATCAACAGCTCTAGTATCTATAGTAGAGCTGTTACAACCCTCATCAACAGCTCTAGTATCTATAGTAGAGCTGTTACAACCCCTCATCAACAGCTCTAGTATCTATAGTAGAGCTGTTACAACCCCTCATCAACAGCTCTAGTATCTATAGTAGAGCTGTTACAACCCTCATTAACAGCTCTAGTATCTATAGTAGAGCAGTTACAACCCTCATCAACAGCTGTAGTGTCTATAGTAGAGTAGAGCTGTTACAACCCTCATCAACAGCTCTAGTATCTATAGTAGAGCTGTTACAACCCTCATCAACAGCTCTAGTATCTATAGTAGAGTAGAGCAGTTACAACCCTCATCAACAGCTGTAGTATCTATAGTAGAGTAGAGCTGTTACAACCCTCATCAACAGCTCTAGTATCTATAGTAGAGCTGTTACAACCCTCATCAACAGCTCTAGTATCTATAGTAGAGTAGAGCTGTTACAACCCTCATCAACAGCTCTAGTATCTATAGTAGAGCTGTTATAACCCTCATCAACAGCTCTAGTATCTATAGTAGAGCTGTTACAACCCTCATCAACAGCTCTAGTATCTATAGTAGAGTAGAGCTGTTACAACCCTCATCAACAGCTCTAGTGTCTATAGTAGAGTAGAGCTGTTACAACCCTCATCAACAGCTCTAGTATCTATAGTAGAGCTGTTACAACCCTCATCAACAGCTCTAGTATCTATAGTAGAGCTGTTACAACCCTCATCAACAGCTCTAGTATCTATAGTAGAGCTGTTACAACCCTCATCAACAGCTCTAGTATCTATAGCAGAGCTGTTACAACCCCTCATCAACAGCTCTAGTATCTATAGTAGAGCTGTTACAACCCCTCATCAACAGCTCTAGTATCTATGGTAGAGCTGTTACAACCCCTCATCAACAGCTCTAGTATCTATAGTAGAGTAGAGCTGTTACAACCCTCATCAACAGCTCTAGTATCTATAGTAGAGTAGAGCTGTTACAACCCTCATCAACAGCTCTAGTATCTATAGTAGAGCTGTTACAACCCTCATCAACAGCTCTAGTATCTATAGTAGAGTAGAGCTGTTACAACCCTCATCAACAGCTCTAGTATCTATAGTAGAGCTGTTACAACCCTCATCAACAGCTCTAGTATCTATAGTAGAGCTGTTACAACCCTCATCAACAGCTCTAGTATCTATAGTAGAGCTGTTACAACCCTCATCAACAGCTCTAGTATCTATAGTAGAGCTGTTATAACCCTCATCTACAGCTCTAGTATCTATAGTAGAGCTGTTACAACCCTCATCAACAGCTTTAGTATCTATAGTAGAGTTGGTGGAAGGTCTACCTGGGGCAGGAATAGATTCAGTACAGAAATAGCCAGCTATCTAGACATCATTCTGAGTGGTGGGGTCTAGGACCTGGCTGAGATGTGGGGTCTAGGACCTGGCTGAGTGGTGGGGTCTAGGACCTGGCTGAGTGGTGGGGTCTAGGACCTGGCTGAGTGGTGGGGTCTAGAACCTGGCTGAGTGGTGGGGTCTAGGACCTGGCTGAGTGGTGGGGTCTAGAACCTGGCTGAATGGTGGGGTCTAGATCCCGGCTGAATGGTGGGGTCTAGGACCTGGCTGAGTGGTGGGGTCTAGAACCTGGCTGAATGGTGGGGTCTAGGACCTGGCTGAGTGGTGGGGTCTAGAACCTGGCTGAATGGTGGGGTCTAGAACCTGGCTGAGTGGTGGGGTCTAGGACCTGGCTGAGTGGTGGGGTCTAGAACCTGGCTGAATGGTGGGGTCTAGATCCCGGCTGAATGGTGGGGTTTTAGGACCTGGCTGAATGGTGGGGTTTTGGGACCTGGCTGAGTGGTTGGGTTTTAGGACCTGGCTGAGTGGTGGGGTCTAGGACCTGGCTGAGTGGTGGGGTCTAGAACCTGGCTGAGATGTGGGGTCTAGAACCTGGCTGAGTGGTGGGGTCTAGAACCTGGCTGAGTGGTGGGGTCTAGAACCTGTCAGGGACCTGGCTGAATGGTGGGGTTTTAGGACCTGGCTGAGTGGTGGGGTCTAGGACCTGGCTGAGTGGTGGGGTCTAGGACCTTGCTGAGTGGTGGGGTCTAGGACCTGGCTGAGTGGTGGGGTCTAGGACCTGGCTGAGTGGTGGGGTCTAGGACCTGGCTGAGTGGTGGGGTCTAGAACCTGGCTGAATGGTGGGGTCTAGGACCTGGCTGAGTGGTGGGGTCTAGGACCTGGCTGAGTGGTGGGGTCTAGGACCTGGCTGAGTGGTGGGGTCTAGAACCTGGCTGAATGGTGGGGTCTAGGACCTGGCTGAGTGGTGGGGTCTAGATCCCGGCTGAGTGTTGGGGTGTAGGACCTGGCTGAGTGGTGGGTTTAGGACCTGGCTGAATGGTGGGTCTAGATCCCGGGCTGAGTGGTGGGGTCTAGGACCTGGCTGAGTGGTGGGTCTAGGACCTAGCTGAATGGTTGGGTTTTAGGACCTGGCTGAGTGGTGGGGTCTAGGACCTGGCTGAGTGGTGGGGTCTAGGACCTGGCTGAGTGGTGGGGTCTAGAACCTGGCTGAATGGTGGGGTCTAGGACCTGGCTGAGTGGTGGGGTCTAGGACCTGGCTGAGTGGTGGGGTCTAGGACTTGGCTGAGTGGTGGGGTCTAGAACCTGGCTGAATGGTGGGGTCTAGGACCTGGCTGAGTGGTGGGGTCTAGGACCTGGCTGAGTGGTGGGGTCTAGGACCTGGCTGAGTGGTGAGGTCTAGGACCCGGCTGATTGGTGGGGTTTTAGTACCTGTCTGGGTGGTGGGGTCTAGAACCTGTCAGGGACCTGGCTGAATGGAGGGGTTTTAGGACCTGGCTGAATGGTGGGGTTTTGGGACCTGGCTGAGTGGTTGGGTTTTAGGACCTGGCTGAGTGGTGGGGTCTAGGACCTGGCTGAGTGGTGGGGTCTAGAACCTGGCTGAGATGTGGGGTCTAGAACCTGGCTGAGTGGTGGGGTCTAGAACCTGGCTGAGTGGTGGGGTCTAGAACCTGTCAGGGACCTGGCTGAATGGTGGGGTTTTAGGACCTGGCTGAGTGGTGGGGTCTAGGACCTGGCTGAGTGGTGGGGTCTAGGACCTGGCTGAGTGGTGGGGTCTAGGACCTGGCTGAGTGGTGGGGTCTAGAACCTGGCTGAATGGTGGGGTCTAGGACCTGGCTGAGTGGTGCGGTCTAGGACCTGACTGAGTGGTGGGGTCTAGGACCTGGCTGAGTGGTGGGGTCTAGGACCTGGCTGAGTGGTGGGGTCTAGGACCTGGCTGAGTGGTGGGGTCTAGGACCTGGCTGAGTGGTGGGGTCTAGAATCTGGCTGAGTGGTGGGGTCTTGGACCTGGCTGAGTGGTGGGGTCTAGAACCTGGCTGAGTGGTGGGGTCTAGGACCTGGCTGAGTGGTGGGGTCTAGGACCTGGCTGAGTGGTGGGGTCTAGGACCTGTCAGGGACCTGGCTGAGTGGTGGGGTCTAGAACCTGGCTGAGTGGTGGGGTCTAGGACCTGGCTGAGTGGTGAGGTCATTGACCTGTCAGGGACCTGGCTGAGTGGTGGGGTCTAGAACCTGGCTGAGTGGTGGGGTCTAGAACCTGGCTGAATGGTAGGGTCTAGAACCTGGCTGAGTGGTGAGGTCTAGGACCTGTCAGGGACCTGGCTGAGTGGTGGGGTCTAGGACCTGGCTGAGTGGTGAGGTCTAGGACCTGTCAGGGACCTGGCTGAGTGGTGGGGTTCTAGGACCTGGCTGAGTGGTGAGGTCTAGGACCTGTCAGGGACCTGGCTGAGTGGTGGGGTCTAGAACCTGGCTGAGTGGTGGGGTCTAGGACCTGGCTGAGTGGTGAGGTCTAGGACCTGTCAGGGACCTGGCTGAGTGGTGGGGTTCTAGGACCTGGCTGAGTGGTGAGGTCTAGGACCTGTCAGGGACCTGGCTGAGTGGTGGGGTCTAGAACCTGGCTGAGTGGTGAGGTCTAGGACCTGTCAGGGACCTGGCTGAGTGGTGGGGGTCTAGAACCTGGCTGAGTGGTGGGGTCTAGGACCTGGCTGAGTGGTGGGGTCTAGGACCTGGCTGAGTGGTGGGGTCTAGAACCTGGCTGAATGGTGGGGTCTAGGACCTGGCTGAGTGGTGGGGTCTAGATCCCGGCTGAGTGGTGGGGTGTAGGACCTGGCTGAGTGGTGGGTTTAGGACCTGGCTGAATGGTGGGTCTAGATCCCGGGCTGAGTGGTGGGGTCTAGGACCTGGCTGAGTGGTGGGTCTAGGACCTAGCTGAATGGTTGGGTTTTAGGACCTGGCTGAGTGGTGGGTCTAGGACCTGGCTGAATGGTTGGGTTTTATGACCTTGCTGAGTGGTGGGGTCTAGGACCTGGCTGAGTGGTGGGGTCTAGGACCTGGCTGAGTGGTGAGGTCTAGAACCTGGCTGAATGGTGGGGTCTAGGACCTGGCTGCGTGGTGGGGTCTAGGACCTGGCTGAGTGGTGGGGTCTAGGACTTGGCTGAGTGGTGGGGTCTAGAACCTGGCTGAATGGTGGGGTCTAGGACCTGGCTGAGTGGTGGGGTCTAGGACCTGGCTGAGTGGTGGGGTCTAGGACCTGGCTGAGTGGTGAGGTCTAGGACCTGGCTGATTGGTGGGGTTTTAGTACCTGTCTGGGTGGTGGGGTCTAGAACCTGTCAGGGACCTGGCTGAATGGTAGGGGTTTTAGGACCTGGCTGAATGGTGGGGTTTTGGGACCTGGCTGAGTGGTTGGGTTTTAGGACCTGGCTGAGTGGTGGGGTCTAGGACCTGGCTGAGTGGTGGGGTCTAGAACCTGGCTGAGATGTGGGGTCTAGAACCTGGCTGAGTGGTGGGGTCTAGAACCTGGCTGAGTGGTGGGGTCTAGAACCTGTCAGGGACCTGGCTGAATGGTGGGGTTTTAGGACCTGGCTGAGTGGTGGGGTCTAGGACCTGGCTGAGTGGTGGGGTCTAGGACCTGGCTGAGTGGTGGGGTCTAGGACCTGGCTGAGTGGTGGGGTCTAGAACCTGGCTGAATGGTGGGGTCTAGGACCTGGCTGAGTGGTGCGGTCTAGGACCTGACTGAGTGGTGGGGTCTAGGACCTGGCTGAGTGGTGGGGTCTAGGACCTGGCTGAGTGGTGGGGTCTAGGACCTGGCTGAGTGGTGGGGTCTAGGACCTGGCTGAGTGGTGGGGTCTAGAATCTGGCTGAGTGGTGGGGTCTTGGACCTGGCTGAGTGGTGGGGTCTAGAACCTGGCTGAGTGGTGGGGTCTAGGACCTGGCTGAGTGGTGGGGTCTAGGACCTGGCTGAGTGGTGGGGTCTAGGACCTGTCAGGGACCTGGCTGAGTGGTGGGGTCTAGAACCTGGCTGAGTGGTGGGGTCTAGGACCTGGCTGAGTGGTGAGGTCATTGACCTGTCAGGGACCTGGCTGAGTGGTGGGGTCTAGAACCTGGCTGAGTGGTGGGGTCTAGAACCTGGCTGAATGGTAGGGTCTAGAACCTGGCTGAGTGGTGAGGTCTAGGACCTGTCAGGGACCTGGCTGAGTGGTGGGGTCTAGGACCTGGCTGAGTGGTGAGGTCTAGGACCTGTCAGGGACCTGGCTGAGTGGTGGGGTTCTAGGACCTGGCTGAGTGGTGAGGTCTAGGACCTGTCAGGGACCTGGCTGAGTGGTGGGGTCTAGAACCTGGCTGAGTGGTGGGGTCTAGGACCTGGCTGAGTGGTGAGGTCTAGGACCTGTCAGGGACCTGGCTGAGTGGTGGGGTTCTAGGACCTGGCTGAGTGGTGAGGTCTAGGACCTGTCAGGGACCTGGCTGAGTGGTGGGGTCTAGAACCTGGCTGAGTGGTGAGGTCTAGGACCTGTCAGGGACCTGGCTGAGTGGTGGGGTCTAGAACCTGGCTGAGTGGTGGGGTCTAGGACCTGGCTGAGTGGTGAGGTCTAGGACCTGTCAGGGACCTGGCTGTATGGTGTGTGAATCGATGACATCTTCATGTACAGGAGGCTGCTCCCCATCTGAAGGCCTGCCCAGAGAATAGCAGAGTACAGCAGGGTCTTGAGGACTCGGATGGTGAGGGAAACCTTTCCTATCTAATCCAGAGACCTACAGAAGATATCCAGAGACCTACAGAAGATATCCAGAGACCTACAGAAGATATCCAGAGACCTACAGAAGATATCCAGAGATCTACAGAATAATTCCAGAGACCTACAGAAGATATCCAGAGATCTACAGAATAATTCCAGAGACCTACAGAAGATATCCAGAGATCTACAGAATAATTCCAGAGACCTACGGAAGATATGTGTAACTCTGTGTTTTTGTATGTTGTCGAACTGCTTTGCTTTATCTTGGCCAGGTCGCAATTGTAAATGAGAACTTGTTCTCAACTTGCTTACCTGGTTAAATAAAGGACTTGTTCTCAACTGGCCTACCTGGTTAAATAAAGGACTTGTTCTCAACTTGCCTACCTGGTTAAATAAAGGTGAAATAAAATAAAAAATAAAATAAAATATCCAGAGACCTACAGAAGATATCCAAGAGACCATCAGACCAGCAGACCATCAGACCAGCAGACCATCAGACCAGCAGACCATCAGACCATCAGACCATCAGACCAGCAGACCATCAGACCATCAGACCAGCAGACCATCAGACCAGCAGACCAGCAGACCAGCAGACCATCAGACCAGCAGACCAGCAGACCAGCAGACCATCAGACCAGCAGACCAGCAGACCATCAGACCATCAGACCAGCAGACCATCAGACCAGCAGACCATCAGACCATCAGACCATCAGACCAGCAGACCAGCAGACCATCAGACCATCAGACCAGCAGACCAGCAGACCATCAGACCAGCAGACCAGCAGACCATCAGACCAGCAGACCATCAGACCAGCAGACCATCAGACCATCATACCATCAGACCATCAGACCAGCAGACCATCAGACCAGCAGACCATCAGACCATCAGACCAGCAGACCATCAGACCATCAGACCAGCAGACCATCAGACCATCAGACCAGCAGACCATCAGACCAGCAGACCATCAGACCATCAGACCAGCAGACCATCAGACCAGCAGACCAGCAGACCATCAGACCAGCAGACCAGCAGACCAGCAGACCATTGAAGACCCAGTCCCTACAAAATAATGGCTTAAAAACTGGAAATCAAATCCATCGTTAAGACAGTGGAGGAATCAAATGAATTATTCTCTAAATATTGAACAAAATTGGGCTGCAGAGAGAGAGGCAGAATAGTGCCGTCTGAAGCTATATGTCACGAAGTACTGCAGCACCGGAGATGTCCAGGAGACGAGAGACCAGACGTGTTGTCAGGGGATGGGTGAGGTTACCGTGGGAACGTGCGGGTCTGAGAGGTCAGGGGATGAGTGAGGTTACCGTGGGAACATGGGGGTCTGAGGATGGGTGAGGTTACCGTGGGAACATGCGGGTCTGAGAGGTCAGGGGATGAGTGAGGTTACCGTGGGAACATGTGGGTCTGAGGATGGGTGAGGTTACCGTGGGAACATGTGGGTCTGAGGATGGGTGAGGTTACCGTGGTAACATGCGGGTCTGAGAGGTCAGGGGATGGATGAGGTTACCGTGGGAACATGTGGGTCTGAGGATGGGTGAGGTTACCGTGGGAACATGTGGGTCTGAGGATGGGTGAGGTTACCGTGGGAACATGTGGGTCTGAGGATGGGTGAGGTTACCGTGGGAACATGTGGGAAAGGTTCTTCCTGGAACCCAAAGAGGTTGTTCAAAGTCTTCTCCTTTGGAGACGGCCGAAAAAACCCTTTTATCTTCTAGACAGCACCTGTTTTCCAAGAGTGTAGTAAACATACTTTGCCTCGGGCCGAGCCACAAAAGCCAGCTGTTCACCGCTCCCCTGTCCAAGATGTACCCCCCCTTCCACGTTTAGAAAATACCCCTGGGGTCCAAAACACACAGCCAGCCTCAGGGCTGAAATAAATCTACATTTCCTACTGCCATAGATTAGTCGTCAGTCACAGTTTCAACAGCCCTTTCAGGACCTGTGGGACACGACGCCGGGTCCTGTGCTATCCTGTTACACGACGCCGGGTCCCGTGCTGTCCTGTTACACGACGCCGGGTCCTGTGCTGTCCTGTTACACGACGCCGGGTCCTGTCCTCTCCTGTTACACGACGCCGGGTCCTGTTACACGACGCCGGGTCCTGTGCTATCCTGTTACACGACGCCGGGTCCTGTCCTCTCCTGTTACACGACGCCGGGTCCTGTTACCGACGCCGGGTCCTGTGCTATCCTGTTACACGACGCCGGGTCGCGTGCTATCCTGTTACACGACGCCGGGTCCTGTGCTGTCCTGTTACACGACGCCGGGTCCCGTGCTGTCCTGTTACACGACGCTGGGTCCTGTTACACGACGCCGGGTCCTGTGCTATCCTGTTACACGACGCCGGGTCCTGTCCTCTCCTGTTACACGACGCGGATCCTGTGCTGTCCTGTTACACGACGCCGGGTCCTGTTACACGACGCCGGGTCCTGTGCTGTCCTGTTACACGACGCCGGGTCCCGTGCTGTCCTGTTACACGCACGCCGGGTCCTGTGCTATCCTGTTACACGACGCCAGGTCCTGTCCTCTCCTGTTACACGACGCCGGGTCCTGTGCTGTCCTGTTACACGAAGCCGGGTCCTGTTACACGACGCCGGGTCCTGTGCTATCCTGTTACACGACGCCGGGTCCTGTGCTGTCCTGTTACACGACGCCGGGTCCTGTTACACGACGCCGGGTCCTGTGCTATCCTGTTACACGACGCCGGGTCCCGTGCTATCCTGTTACACGACGCCGGGTCCTGTGCTATCCTGTTACACGACGCCGGGTCCCGTGCTGTCCTGTTACACGACGCCGGGTCCTGTGCTATCCTGTTACACGACGCCGGGTCCTGTCCTCTCCTGTTACACGACGCCGGGTCCTGTGCTATCCTGTTACACGACGCCGGGTCCCGTGCTGTCCTGTTACACGACGCTGGGTCCTGTTACACGACGCCGGGTCCTGTGCTATCCTGTTACACGACGCCGGGTCCTGTCCTCTCCTGTTACACGACGCCGGATCCTGTGCTGTCCTGTTACACGACGCCGGGTCCTGTTACACGACGCCGGGTCCTGTGCTGTCCTGTTACACGACGCCGGGTCCCGTGCTGTCCTGTTACACGACGCCGGTCCTGTGCTATCCTGTTACCGACACCAGGTCCTGTCCTCTCCTGTTACACGACGCCGGGTCCTGTGCTGTCCAGTTACACGACGCCGGGTCCTGTTACATGACGCCGGGTCCTGTGCTATCCTGTTACACGACGCCGGGTCCTGTTACACGACGCCGGGTCCTGTGCTATCCTGTTACACGACGCCGGGTCCCGTGCTATCCTGTTACACGACGCCGGGTCCTGTCCTCTCCTGTTACACGACGCCGGGTCCTGTTACACGACGCCGGGTCCTGTGCTATCCTGTTACACGACGCCGGGTCCTGTCCTCTCCTGTTACACGACGCCGGGTCCTGTGCTATCCTGTTACACGACGCCGGGTCCATGTGCTGTCCTGTTACACGACGCTGGGTCCTGTTACACGACGCCGGGTCCTGTCCTCTCCTGTTACACGACGCCAGATCCTGTGCTGTCCTGTTACACGACGCCGGGTCCTGTTACACGAAGCCGGGTCCTGTGCTGTCCTGTTACACGACGCCCGTCTCCCGTGCTGTCCTGTTACACGACGCCGGGTCCTGTGCTATCCTGTTACACGACCCCGGGTCCTGTGCTGTCCTGTTACACGACGCCGGGTCCTGTGCTGTCCTGTTACACGACGCCGGGTCCTGTTACACGACGCCGGGTCCTGTGCTATCCTGTTACACGACGCCGGTCCTGTTACACGACGCCGGTCCTGTGCTGTCCTGTTACACGACGCCGGGTCCCGTGCTGTCCTGTTACACGACGCCGGGTCCTGTGCTATCCTGTTACACGACGCCAGGTCCTGTCCTCTCCTGTTACACGACGCCGGGTCCTGTGCTGTCCAGTTACACGACGCCGGGTCCTGTTACATGACGCCGGGTCCTGTGCTATCCTGTTACACGACGCCGGGTCCTGTTACACGACGCCGGGTCCTGTGCTATCCTGTTACACGACGCCGGGTCCTGTGCTATCCTGTTACACGATGCCGGGTCCTGTTACACGACGCCGGGTCCTGTGCTATCCTGTTACACGACGCCGGGTCCTGTGCTATCCTGTTACACGACGCCGGGTCCCGTGCTATCCTGTTACACGACGCCAGGTCCTGTCCTCTCCTGTTACACGACGCCGGGTCCTGTGCTGTCCAGTTACACGACGCCGGGTCCTGTTACATGACGCCGGGTCCTGTGCTATCCTGTTACACGACGCCGGGTCCTGTTACACGACGCCGGGTCCTGTGCTATCCTGTTACACGACGCCGGGTCCCGTGCTATCCTGTTACACGACGCCGGGTCTTGTCCTCTCCTGTTACACGACGCCGGGTCCTGTGCTGTCCTGTTACACGACGCCGGGTCCTGTTACACGACGCCGGGTCCTGTGCTATCCTGTTACATGACGCCGGGTCCCGTGCTATCTTGTTACACGACGCCGGGTCCCATGCTGTGCTGTTACAGGATGAGGTGCGGTTGCCAGGGGAGGATGAGGTGCGGTTGCCAGGGGAGGATGAGGTGCGGTTGCCAGGGGAGGATGAGGTGCGGTTTCCAGGGGAGGATGAGGAGCGGTTGCCAGGGGAGGATGAGGTGCGGTTGCCAGGGGAGGATGAGGAGCGGTTGCCAGGGGAGGATGAGGTGCGGTTGCCAGGGGAGGATGAGGTGAGACTGGCTCCAACAGGAGAGAGACTGGCTCCAACAGGAGAGAGACTGGCTCCAACAGGAGAGAGACTGGCTCCAACAGGAGAGAGACTGGCTCCAACATGAATAGGAGAGAGACTGGCTCCAACAGGAGAGAGACTGGCTCCAACATGAACAGGAGAGAGACTGGCTCCAACAGGAGAGAGACTGGCTCCAACAGGAGAGAGACTGGCTCCAACAGGAGAGAGACTGGCTCCACCATGAAGAGGAGAGAGACTGGCTCCAACAGGAGAGAGACTGGCTCCAACATGAGAGAGACTGGCTCCAACATGAGAGAGACTGGCTCCAACAGGAGAGAGACTGGCTCCAACAGGAGAGAGACTGGCTCCAACAGGAGAGAGACTGGCTCCAACAGGAGGGAGACTGGCTCCAACAGGAGAGAGACTGGCTCCAACAGGAGAGAGACTGGCTCCAACATGAACAGGAGAGTCACTGGCTCCAACAGGAGAGTCACTGGCTCCAACAGGAGAGAGACTGGCTCCAACAGGAGAGAGACTGGCTCAAACAGGAGAGAGACTGGCTCAAACAGGAGAGAGACTGGCTCCAACAGGAGAGAGACTGGCTCCAACAGGAGAGAGACTGGCTCCAACATGAACAGGAGAGAGACTGGCTCCAACATGAACAGGAGAGAGACTGGCTCCAACAGGAGAGAGACTGGCTCCAACAGGAGAGAGACTGGCTCCAACAGGAGAGAGACTTGCTCCAACATGAATAGAAGAGAGACTGGCTCCAACAGGAGAGAGACTGGCTCCAACAGGAGAGAGACTGGCTCCAACAGGAGAGAGACTGGCTCCAACATGAACAGGAGAGAGACTAGATCCAACATGAACAGGAGAGACTGGCTCCAACAGGAGAGAGACTGGCTCCAACAGGAGAGAGACTGGCTCCAACAGGAGAGAGATTGGCTCCAACAGGAGAGAGACTGGCTCCAACAGGAGAGAGACTGGCTCCAACATGAGAGAGACTGGCTCCAACATGAATAGGAGAGAGACTGGCTCCAACAGGAGAGAGACTGGCTCCAAAAGGAGAGAGACTGGCTCCAATAGGTGAGAGACTGGCTCCAACAGGAGAGAGACTGGCTCCAACAGGAGAGAGACTGGCTCCAACATGAATAGGAGAGAGACTGGCTCCAACATGAACAGGAGAGAGACTGTCTCCAACAGGAGAGAGACTGTCTCCAACAGGAGAGAGACTGGCTCCAACAGGAGAGAGACTGGCTCCAACATGAGAGAGACTGGCTCCAACAGGAGAGAGACTGGCTCCAACAGGAATAGGAGAGAGACTGGCTCCAACAGGAGAGAGACTGGCTCCAACAGGAGAGAGACTGGCTCCAACAGGAGAGTGACTGGCTCCAACATGAATAGGAGAGAGACTGGCTCCAACAGGAGAGAGACTGGCTCCAACAGGAATAGGAGAGAGACTGGCTCCAACAGGAGAGAGACTGGCTCCAACAGGAATAGGAGAGAGACTGGCTCCAACATGAGAGAGACTGGCTCCAACAGGAGAGAGACTGGCTCCAACAGGAGAGAGACTGGCTCCAACAGGAGAGAGACTGGCTCCAACAGGAGGGAGACTGGCTCCAACAGGAGAGAGACTGGCTCCAACAGGAGAGAGACTGGCTCCAACATGAACAGGAGAGTCACTGGCTCCAACAGGAGAGAGACTGGCTCCAACAGGAGAGAGACTGGCTCAAACAGGAGAGAGACTGGCTCAAACAGGAGAGAGACTGGCTCCAACAGGAGAGAGACTGGCTCCAACAGGAGAGAGACTGGCTCCAACATGAACAGGAGAGAGACTGGCTCCAACATGAACAGGAGAGAGACTGGCTCCAACATGAACAGGAGAGAGACTGGCTCCAACAGGAGAGAGACTGGCTCCAACAGGAGAGAGACTGGCTCCAACAGGAGAGAGACTTGCTCCAACATGAATAGAAGAGAGACTGGCTCCAACAGGAGAGAGACTGGCTCCAACAGGAGAGAGACTGGCTCCAACAGGAGAGAGACTGGCTCCAACATGAACAGGAGAGAGACTAGATCCAACATGAACAGGAGAGACTGGCTCCAACAGGAGAGAGACTGGCTCCAACAGGAGAGAGACTGGCTCCAACAGGAGAGAGATTGGCTCCAACAGGAGAGAGACTGGCTCCAACAGGAGAGAGACTGGCTCCAACATGAGAGAGACTGGCTCCAACATGAATAGGAGAGAGACTGGCTCCAACAGGAGAGAGACTGGCTCCAATAGGTGAGAGACTGGCTCCAACAGGAGAGAGACTGGCTCCAACAGGAGAGAGACTGGCTCCAACATGAATAGGAGAGAGACTGGCTCCAACATGAACAGGACAGAGACTGTCTCCAACAGGAGAGAGACTGTCTCCAACAGGAGAGAGACTGGCTCCAACAGGAGAGAGACTGGCTCCAACAGGAGAGAGACTGGCTCCAACAGGAGAGAGACTGGCTCCAACAGGAATAGGAGAGAGACTGGCTCCAACAGGAGAGAGACTGGCTCCAACAGGAGAGAGACTGGCTCCAACAGGAGAGAGACTGGCTCCAACATGAATAGGAGAGAGACTGGCTCCAACAGGAGAGAGACTGGCTCCAACAGGAATAGGAGAGAGACTGGCTCCAACAGGAGAGAGACTGGCTCCAACATGAACAGGAGAGAGACTGGCTCCAACAGGAGAGAGACTGGCTCCACCATGAAGAGGAGAGAGACTGGCTCCAACAGGAGAGAGACTGGCTCCAACATGAAGAGAGACTGGCTCCAACATGAGAGAGACTGGCTCCAACAGGAGAGAGACTGGCTCCAACAGGAGAGAGACTGGCTCCAACAGGAGAGAGACTGGCTCCAACAGGAGGGAGACTGGCTCCAACAGGAGAGAGACTGGCTCCAACAGGAGAGAGACTGGCTCCAACATGAACAGGAGAGTCACTGGCTCCAACAGGAGAGTCACTGGCTCCAACAGGAGAGAGACTGGCTCCAACAGGAGAGAGACTGGCTCAAACAGGAGAGAGACTGGCTCCAACAGGAGAGAGACTGGCTCCAACAGGAGAGAGACTGGCTCCAACAGGAGAGAGACTGGCTCCAACATGAACAGGAGAGAGACTGGCTCCAACATGAACAGGAGAGAGACTGGCTCCAACAGGAGAGAGACTGGCTCCAACAGGAGAGAGACTGGCTCCAACAGGAGAGAGACTGGCTCCAACATGAACAGAAGAGAGACTGGCTCCAACAGGAGAGAGACTGGCTCCAACAGGAGAGAGACTGGCTCCAACAGGAGAGAGACTGGCTCCAACATGAACAGGAGAGAGACTAGCTCCAACATGAACAGGAGAGACTGGCTCCAACAGGAGAGAGACTGGCTCCAACAGGAGAGAGACTGGCTCCAACAGGAGAGAGATTGGCTCCAACAGGAGAGAGACTGGCTCCAACAGGAGAGAGACTGGCTCCAACATGAAGAGAGACTGGCTCCAACATGAATAGGAGAGAGACTGGCTCCAACAGGAGAGAGACTGGCCCCAACAGGAGAGAGACTGGCTCCAACAGGAGAGAGACTGGCTCCAACAGGAGAGAGACTGGCTCCAACATGAGAGAGACTGGCTCCAACATGAATAGGAGAGAGACTGGCTCCAACATGACAGGAGAGAGACTGTCTCCAACAGGAGAGAGACTGTCTCCAACAGGAGAGAGACTGGCTCCAACAGGAGAGAGACTGGCTCCAACAGGAGAGAGACTGGCTCCAACATGAGAGAGACTGGCTCCAACAGGAGAGAGACTGGCTCCAACAGGAAAGGAGAGACTGGCTCCAACAGGAGAGAGACTGGCTCCAACAGGAGAGAGACTGGCTCCAACAGGAGAGTGACTGGCTCCAACATGAATAGGAGAGAGACTGGCTCCAACAGGAGAGAGACTGGCTCCAACAGGAATAGGAGAGAGACTGGCTCCAACAGGAGAGAGACTGGCTCCAACAGGAAAGGAGAGAGACTGGCTCCAACATGAGAGAGACTGGCTCCAACAGGAGAGAGACTGGCTCCAACAGGAGAGAGACTGGCTCCAACAGGAGAGAGACTGGCTCCAACAGGAGGGAGACTGGCTCCAACAGGAGAGAGACTGGCTCCAACAGGAGAGAGACTGGCTCCAACATGAACAGGAGAGTCACTGGCTCCAACAGGAGAGAGACTGGCTCCAACAGGAGAGAGACTGGCTCCAACAGGAGAGAGACTGGCTCAAACAGGAGAGAGACTGGCTCCAACAGGAGAGAGACTGGCTCCAACAGGAGAGAGACTGGCTCCAACATGAACAGGAGAGAGACTGGCTCCAACAGGAGAGAGCTGGCTCAAACATGAGAGAGACTGGCTCCAACATGAAAGGAGAGAGACTGGCTCCAACAGGAGAGAGACTGGCTCCAACAGGAGAGAGACTGTGCTCCAACATGAAGAGAGAGACTGGCTCCAACATGTAGAAGAGAGACTGGCTCCAACATAGGAGAGAGACTGGCTCCAACAGGAGAGAGACTGGCTCCAACAGGAGAGAGACTGGCTCCAACATGAACAGGAGAGAGACTGGCTCCAACAGGAGAGAGACTGGCTCCAACATGAACAGGAGAGAGACTGGCTCAAACATGAACAGGAGAGAGAGCTGGCTCCAACAGGAGAGAGACTGGCTCCAACAGGAGAGATACTGGCTCCAACAGGAGAGAGACTGGCTCCAACAGGAGAGAGACTGGCTCCAACATGAGAGAGAGACTGACTCCAACATGAATAGGAGAGAGACTGGCTCCAACAGGAGAGAGACTGGCTCCAACATGCAGGAGAGAGACTGGCTCCAACAGGAGAGAGACTGGCTCCAACAGGAGAGAGACTGGCTCCAACAGGAGAGAGACTGGCTCCAACATGAATAGGAGAGAGACTGGCTCCAACAGGAGAGAGACTGGCTCCAACAGGAGAGAGACTGGCTCCAACAGGAGAGAGACTGGCTCCAACATAAGGAGAGAGACTGGCTCCAACAGGAGAGAGACTGGCTCCAACAGGAGAGAGACTGGCTCCAACATGAACAGGAGAGAGACTGGCTCCAACAGGAGAGAGACTGGCTCCAACAAGGAGAGAGACTGGCTCCAACAGGAGAGAGACTGGCTCCAACATGAATAGGAGAGAGACTGGCTCCAACAGGAGAGAGACTTGCTCCAACATGAATAGGAGAGAGACTGGCTCCAACAGGAGAGAGACTGGCTCCAACATGAACAGGAGAGAGACTGGCTCCAACAGGAGAGAGACTGGCTCCAACAGGAGAGAGACTGGCTCCAACATGAGCGGGAGAGACTGGCTCCAACAGGAGAGAGACTGGCTCCAACATGAATAGGAGAGAGACTGGCTCCAACAGGAGAGAGACCTGCTCCAACAGGAGAGAGACTGGCTCCAACAGGAGAGAGACTGGCTCCAACAGGAGAGAGACTGGCTCCAACATGAATGTGAGAGAGACTGGCTCCAACAGGAGAGAGACTGGCTCCAACATGAACAGAGAGAGACTGGCTCCAACAGGAGAGAGACTGGCTCCAACATGAACAGGAGAGAGACTGGCTCCAACAGGAGAGAGACTGGCTCCAACATGAAGGAGAGACTGGCTCCAACAGGAGAGAGACTGGCTCCAACATGAACAGGAGAGAGACTGGCTCCAACAGGAGAGAGACTGGCTCCAACAGGAGAGAGACTGGCTCCAACATGAACAGGAGAGAGACTGGCTCCAACAGGAGAGAGACTGGCTCCAACAGGAGAGAGACTGGCTCCAACATGAACAGGAGAGAGACTGGCTCCAACAGGAGAGAGACTGGCTCCAACAGGAGAGAGACTGGCTCCAACATGAACAGGAGAGAGACTGGCTCCAACAGGAGAGAGACTGGCTCAAACATGAGAGAGACTGGCTCCAACATGAATAGGAGAGAGACTGGCTCCAACAGGAGAGAGACTGGCTCCAACAGGAGAGAGACTGGCTCCAACAAGGAGAGAGACTGGCTCCAACATGAATAGGAGAGAGACTGGCTCCAACAGATAGAGAGAGACTGGCTCCAACAGGAGAGAGACTGGCTCCAACAGGAGAGAGACTGGCTCCAACAGGAGAGAGACTGGCTCCAACAGGAGAGAGACTGGCTCCAACATGAACAGGAGAGAGACTGGCTCAAACAACAGGAGAGAGACTGGCTCCAACAGGAGAGAGACTGGCTCCAACAGGAGAGAGACTGGCTCCAACAGGAGAGAGACTGGCTCCAACAGGAGAGAGACTGGCTCCAACATGAATAGGAGAGACTGGCTCCAACATGAATAGGAGAGAGACTGGCTCCAACAGGAGAGAGACTGGCTCCAACATGAACAGGAGAGAGAACTGGCTCCAACAGGAGAGAGACTGGCTCCAACAGGAGAGAGACTGGCTCCAACAGGAGAGAGACTGGCTCCAACATGAATAGGAGAGAGACTGGCTCCAACAGGAGAGAGACTGGCTCCAACAGGAGAGATACTGGCTCCAACAGGAGAGAGACTGGCTCCAACATGAACAGGAGAGAGACTGGCTCCAACAGGAGAGAGACTGGCTCCAACAGGAGAGAGACTGGCTCCAACATGAACAGGAGAGAGACTGGCTCCAACAGGAGAGAGACTGGCTCCAACATGAACAGGAGAGAGACTGGCTCCAACAGGAGAGAGACTGGCTCCAACATGAACAGGAGAGAGACTGGCTTCAACAGGAGAGAGACTTGCTCCAACATGAAGGAGAGAGACTGGCTCCAACAGGAGAGAGACTGGCTCCAACAGAACAGGAGAGAGACTGGCTCCAACAGGAGAGAGACTGGCTCCAACAGGAGAGAGACTGGCTCCAACATGAGCGAGAGACTGGCTCCAACAGGAGAGAGACTGGCTCCAACAGGAGAGAGACTGGCTCCAACAGGAGAGAGACTGGCTCCAACAGGAGAGAGACTGGCTCCAACAGGAGAGAGACTGGCTCCAACATGAACAGGAGAGAGACTGGCTCCAACAGGAGAGAGACTGGCGCAAACATGAAAGAGACTAGCTCCAACATGAATAGGAGAGAGACTGGCTCCAACAGGAGAGAGACTGGCTCCAACAGGAGAGAGACTGTCTCCAACATGAATAGGAGAGAGACTGACTCCAACATGAATAGGAGAGAGACTGGCTCCAACATGAATAGGAGAGAGACTGGCTCCAACAGGAGAGAGACTGGCTCCAACAGGAGAGAGAATGACTCCAACATGAATAGGAGAGAGACTGGCTCCAACAGGAGAGAGACTGGCTCCAACAGACAGGGAGAGACGGCTCCATAACAGGAGAGAGAGACTGGCTCCAACAGGAGAGAGACTGGCTCCAACAGGAGAGATACTGGCTCCAACAGGAGAGAGACTGGCTCCAACAGGAGAGAGACTGGCTCCAACATGAATAGGAGAGAGACTGACTCCAACATGAATAGGAGAGAGACTGGCTCCAACAGGAGAGAGACTGGCTCCAACATGAACAGGAGAGAGAGACTGGCTCCAACAGGAGAGAGACTGGCTCCAACAGGAGAGAGACTGGCTCCAACAGGAGAGAGACTGGCTCCAACATGAATAGGAGAGAGACTGGCTCCAACAGGAGAGAGACTGGCTCCAACAGGAGAGATACTGGCTCCAATAGGAGAGAGACTGGCTCCAACATGAACAGGAGAGAGACTGGCTCCAACAGGAGAGATACTGGCTCCAACAGGAGAGAGACTGGCTCCAACATGAACAGGAGAGAGACTGGCTCCAACAGGAGAGAGACTGGCTCCAACATGAACAGGAGAGAGACTGGCTCCAACAGGAGAGAGACTGGCTCCAACATGAATAGGAGAGAGACTGGCTTCAACAGGAGAGAGACTTACTCCAACATGAATAGGAGAGAGATTGGCTCCAACAGGAGAGAGACAGGCTCCAACATGAACAGGAGAGAGACTGGCTCCAACAGGAGAGAGACTGGCTCCAACAGGAGAGAGACTGACTCCAACATGAGCGGTAGAGAGACTGGCTCCAACAGGAGAGAGACTGGCTCCAACATGAATAGGAGAGAGACTGGCTCCAACAGGAGAGAGACCTGCTCCAACAGGAGAGAGACTGGCTACAACAGGAGAGAGACTGGCTCCAACAGGAGAGAGACTGGCTCCAACATGAATGTGAGAGAGACTGGCTCCAACAGGAGAGAGACTGGCTCCAACATGAACAGAAGAGAGACTGGCTCCAACAGGAGAGAGACTGGCTCCAACATGAACAGGAGAGAGACTGGCTCCAACAGGAGAGAGACTGACTCCAACATGAATAGGAGAGAGATTGGCTCCAACAGGAGGGAGACTGGCTCCAACATGAACAGGAGAGAGACTGGCTCCAACAGGAGAGAGACTGGCTCCAACAGGAGAGAGACTGGCTCCAACATGAACAGGAGAGAGACTGGGTCCAACAGGAGAGAGACTGGCTCCAACAGGAGAGAGACTGGCTCCAACATGAATAGGAGAGAGATTGGCTCCAACATGAATAGGAGAGAGACTGGCTCCAACAGGAGAGAGACTAGCTCCAACATGAACAGGAGAGAGACTGACTCCAACAGGAGAGAGACTGGCGCAAACATGAAAGAGACTAGCTCCAACATGAATAGGAGAGAGACTGGCTCCAACAGGAGAGAGACTGGCTCCAACAGGAGAGAGACTGTCTCCAACATGAATAGGAGAGAGACTGACTCCAACATAGGAGAGAGACTGGCTCCAACATGAAAGGAGAGAGACTGGCTCCAACAGGAGAGAGACTGGCTCCAACAGGAGAGAGAATGACTCCAACATGAATAGGAGAGAGACTGGCTCCAACAGGAGAGAGACTGGCTCCAACATGAACAGGAGAGAGACTGGCTCAAACATGAACAGGAGAGAGAGACTGGCTCCAACAGGAGAGAGACTGGCTCCAACAGGAGAGATACTGGCTCCAACAGGAGAGAGACTGGCTCCAACAGGAGAGAGACTGGCTCCAACATGAATAGGAGAGAGACTGACTCCAACATGAATAGGAGAGAGACTGGCTCCAACAGGAGAGAGACTGGCTCCAACATGAACAGGAGAGAGAGACTGGCTCCAACAGGAGAGAGACTGGCTCCAACAGGAGAGAGACTGGCTCCAACAGGAGAGAGACTGGCTCCAACATGAATTGGAGAGAGACTGGCTCCAACAGGAGAGAGACTGGCTCCAACACGAGAGATACTGGCTCCAATAGGAGAGAGACTGGCTCCAACATGAACAGGAGAGAGACTGGCTCCAACAGGAGAGATACTGGCTCCAACAGGAGAGAGACTGGCTCCAACATGAACAGGAGAGAGACTGGCTCCAACAGGAGAGAGACTGGCTCCAACATGCAGGAGAGAGACTGGCTCCAACAGGAGAGAGACTGGCTCCAACACGAATAGGAGAGAGACTGGCTTCAACAGGAGAGAGACTTACTCCAACATGAATAGGAGAGAGATTGGCTCCAACAGGAGAGAGACAGGCTCCAACATGAACAGGAGAGAGACTGGCTCCAACAGGAGAGAGACTGGCTCCAACAGGAGAGAGACTGACTCCAACATGAGCGGTAGAGAGACTGGCTCCAACAGGAGAGAGACTGGCTCCAACATGAATAGGAGAGAGACTGGCTCCAACAGGAGAGAGACCTGCTCCAACAGGAGAGAGACTGGCTCCAACAGGAGAGAGACTGGCTCCAACATGAATGTGAGAGAGACTGGCTCCAACAGGAGAGAGACTGGCTCCAACATGAACAGAAGAGAGACTGGCTCCAACAGGAGAGAGACTGGCTCCAACATGAACAGGAGAGAGACTGGCTCCAACAGGAGAGAGACTGACTCCAACATGAATAGGAGAGAGATTGGCTCCAACAGGAGGGAGACTGGCTCCAACATGAACAGGAGAGAGACTGGCTCCAACAGGAGAGAGACTGGCTCCAACAGGAGAGAGACTGGCTCCAACATGAACAGGAGAGAGACTGGGTCCAACAGGAGAGAGACTGGCTCCAACAGGAGAGAGACTGGCTCCAACATGAATAGGAGAGAGATTGGCTCCAACATGAATAGGAGAGAGACTGGCTCCAACAGGAGAGAGACTAGCTCCAACATGAACAGGAGAGAGACTGACTCCAACATGAACAGGAGAGAGACTGACTCCAACAGGAGAGAGACTGGCTCCAACAGGAGAGAGACTGGCTCCAACAGGAGAGAGACTGGCTCCAAAAGGAGAGAGACTGGCTCCAACAGGATAGAGACTGGCTCCAACAGGAGAGAGACTGACTCCAACAGGAGAGAGACTGGCTCCAAAAGGAGAGAGACTGGCTCCCACAGGAGAGAAACTGACTCCAACAGGAGAGAGGCTGACTCCAACAGGAGAGAGACTGACTCCAACATGAATAGCAGAGAGACTGGCTCCAACAGGAGAGAGACTGGCTCCAACAGGAGAGAGACTGGCTCCAACAGGAGAGAGACTGGCTCCAACAGGAGAGAGACTGGCTCCAACAGGAGAGAGACTGACTCCAACAGGAGAGAGACTGGCTCCAAAAGGAGAGAGTCTGACTCCAACAGGAGAGAGACTGACTCCAACATGAATAGCAGAGAGACTGGCTCCAACAGGAGAGAGACTGGCTCCAACATGAATATGAGAGAGACTGGCTCCAACAGGAGAGAGACTGGCTCCAACAGGAGAGAGACTGGCTCCAACAGGAGAGAGACTGGCTCCAACAGGAGAGAGACTGGCTCCAACATGAATAGGAGAGAGACTGGCTCCAACAGGAGAGAGACTGGCTCCAACAGGAGAGATACTGGCTCCAATAGGAGAGAGACTGGCTCCAACATGAACAGGAGAGAGACTGGCTCCAACAGGAGAGATACTGGCTCCAACAGGAGAGAGACTGGCTCCAACATGAACAGGAGAGAGACTGGCTCCAACAGGAGAGAGACAGGCTCCAACAGGAGAGAGACTGGCTCCAACATGAACAGGAGAGAGACTGGCTCCAACATGAATAGGAGAGAGACTGGCTCCAACAGGAGAGAGACTTACTCCAACATGAATAGGAGAGAGATTGGCTCCAACAGGAGAGAGACTGGCTCCAACATGAACAGGAGAGAGACTGGCTCCAACAGGAGAGAGACTGGCTCCAACAGGAGAGAGACTGGCTCCAACATGAGCGGTAGAGACTGGCTCCAACAGGAGAGAGACTGGCTCCAACATGAACAGGAGAGAGACTGGCTCCAACAGGAGAGAGACTGGCTCCAACATGAACAGGAGAGAGACTGGCTCCAACAGGAGAGAGACTGGCTCCAACATGGGAGAGAGACTGGCTCCAACAGGAGAGAGACTGGCTCCAACATGAACAGGAGAGAGACTGGCTCCAACAGGAGAGAGACTGGCTCCAACAGGAGAGAGACTGGCTCCAACATGAACAGGAGAGAGACTGGCTCCAACAGGAGAGAGACTGGCTCCAACAGGAGAGAGACTGGCTCCAACATGAATAGGAGAGAGACTGGCTCCAACATGGAGAGAGACTGGCTCCAACAGGAGAGAGACTGGCTCCAACAGGAGAGAGACTAGCTCCAACAGAGGAGAGAGACTGGCTCCAACATGAACAGGAGAGAGACTGACTCCAACAGGAGAGAGACTGGCTCCAACAGGAGAGAGACTGGCTCCAACATGAACAGGAGAGAGAGACTGGCTCCAACAGGAGAGAGACTGGCTCCAACAGGAGAGAGACTGGCTCCAACAGGAGAGAGACTGGCTCCAACATGAATAGGAGAGAGACTGGCTCCAACAGGAGAGAGACTGGCTCCAACAGGAGAGATACTGGCTCCAACAGGAGAGAGACTGGCTCCAACATGAACAGGAGAGAGACTGGCTCCAACAGGAGAGATACTGGCTCCAACAGGAGAGAGACTGGCTCCAACATGAACAGGAGAGAGACTGGCTCCAACAGGAGAGAGACTGGCTCCAACATGAACAGGAGAGAGACTGGCTCCAACAGGAGAGAGACTGGCTCCAACATGAATAGGAGAGAGACTGGCTTCAACAGGAGAGAGACTTACTCCAACATGAATAGGAGAGAGATTGGCTCCAACAGGAGAGAGACAGGCTCCAACATGAACAGGAGAGAGACTGGCTCCAACAGGAGAGAGACTGGCTCCAACAGGAGAGAGACTGACTCCAACATGAGCGGTAGAGAGACTGGCTCCAACAGGAGAGAGACTGGCTCCAACATGAATAGGAGAGAGACTGGCTCCAACAGGAGAGAGACCTGCTCCAACAGGAGAGAGACTGGCTCCAACAGGAGAGAGACTGGCTCCAACATGAATGTGAGAGAGACTGGCTCCAACAGGAGAGAGACTGGCTCCAACATGAACAGAAGAGAGACTGGCTCCAACAGGAGAGAGACTGGCTCCAACATGAACAGGAGAGAGACTGGCTCCAACAGGAGAGAGACTGACTCCAACATGAATAGGAGAGAGATTGGCTCCAACAGGAGGGAGACTGGCTCCAACATGAACAGGAGAGAGACTGGCTCCAACAGGAGAGAGACTGGCTCCAACAGGAGAGAGACTGGCTCCAACATGAACAGGAGAGAGACTGGGTCCAACAGGAGAGAGACTGGCTCCAACAGGAGAGAGACTGGCTCCAACATGAATAGGAGAGAGATTGGCTCCAACATGAATAGGAGAGAGACTGGCTCCAACAGGAGAGAGACTAGCTCCAACATGAACAGGAGAGAGACTGACTCCAACATGAACAGGAGAGAGACTGACTCCAACAGGAGAGAGACTGGCTCCAACAGGAGAGAGACTGGCTCCAACAGGAGAGAGACTGGCTCCAAAAGGAGAGAGACTGGCTCCAACAGGATAGAGACTGGCTCCAACAGGAGAGAGACTGACTCCAACAGGAGAGAGACTGGCTCCAAAAGGAGAGAGACTGGCTCCCACAGGAGAGAAACTGGCTCCAACAGGAGAGAGGCTGACTCCAACAGGAGAGAGACTGACTCCAACATGAATAGCAGAGAGACTGGCTCCAACAGGAGAGAGACTGGCTCCAACAGGAGAGAGACTGGCTCCAAAAGGAGAGAGACTGGCTCCAACAGGATAGAGACTGGCTCCAACAGGAGAGAGACTGACTCCAACAGGAGAGAGACTGGCTCCAAAAGGAGAGAGGCTGACTCCAACAGGAGAGAGACTGACTCCAACATGAATAGCAGAGAGACTGGCTCCAACAGGAGAGAGACTGGCTCCAACATGAATATGAGAGAGACTGGCTCCAACAGGAGAGAGACTGGCTCCAACAGGAGAGAGACTGGCTCCAACAGGAGAGAGACTGGCTCCAACAGGAGAGAGACTGGCTCCAACATGAATTGGAGAGAGACTGGCTCCAACAGGAGAGAGACTGGCTCCAACAGGAGAGATACTGGCTCCAACAGGAGAGAGACTGGCTCCAACATGAACAGGAGAGAGACTGGCTCCAACAGGAGAGATACTGGCTCCAACAGGAGAGAGACTGGCTCCAACATGAACAGGAGAGAGACTGGCTCCAACAGGAGAGAGACAGGCTCCAACAGGAGAGAGACTGGCTCCAACATGAACAGGAGAGAGACTGGCTCCAACATGAATAGGAGAGAGACTGGCTTCAACAGGAGAGAGACTTACTCCAACATGAATAGGAGAGAGATTGGCTCCAACAGGAGAGAGACAGGCTCCAACATGAACAGGAGAGAGACTGGCTCCAACAGGAGAGAGACTGGCTCCAACAGGAGAGAGACTGACTCCAACATGAGCGGTAGAGAGACTGGCTCCAACAGGAGAGAGACTGGCTCCAACATGAACAGAAGAGAGACTGGCTCCAACAGGAGAGAGACTGGCTCCAACATGAACAGGAGAGAGACTGGCTCCAACAGGAGAGAGACTGACTCCAACATGAATAGGAGAGAGATTGGCTCCAACAGGAGGGAGACTGGCTCCAACATGAACAGGAGAGAGACTGGCTCCAACAGGAGAGAGACTGGCTCCAACAGGAGAGAGACTGGCTCCAACATGAACAGGAGAGAGACTGGGTCCAACAGGAGAGAGACTGGCTCCAACAGGAGAGAGACTGGCTCCAACCTGAATAGGAGAGAGATTGGCTCCAACATGAATAGGAGAGAGACTGGCTCCAACAGGAGAGAGACTGGCTCCAACAGGAGAGAGACTAGCTCCAACATGAACAGGAGAGAGACTGACTCCAACATGAACAGGAGAGAGACTGACTCCAACAGGAGAGAGACTGGCTCCAACAGGAGAGAGACTGGCTCCAACAGGAGAGAGACTGGCTCCAAAAGGAGAGAGACTGGCTCCAACAGGATAGAGACTGGCTCCAACAGGAGAGAGACTGACTCCAACAGGAGAGAGACTGGCTCCCACAGGAGAGAAACTGACTCCAACAGGAGAGAGACTGGCTCCAACAGGAGAGAGATTGACTCCAACATGAACAGGAGAGAGACTGGCTCCAACATCAACAGGAGAGAGACTGGCTCCAACAGGAGAGAGACTGGCTCCAACAGGAGAGAGACTGGCTCCAACATGAATAGGAGAGAGACTGGCTCCAACAGGAGAGAGACTGGCGCCAACATGAAAGAGACTAGCTCCAACATGAATAGGAGAGAGACTGGCTCCAACAGGAGAGAGACTGGCTCCAACAGGAGAGAGACTGGCTCCAACATGAACAGGAGAGAGACTGACTCCAACATGAACAGGAGAGAGACTGACTCCAACAGGAGAGAGACTGGCTCCAACAGGAGAGAGACTGACTCCAACAGGAGAGAGACTGGCTCCAACAGGAGAGAGACTGGCTCCCACAGGAGAGAAACTGCGCTCCAACAGGAGAGAGGCTGACTCCAACAGGAGAGAGACTGACTCCAACATGAATAGCAGAGAGACTGGCTCCAACAGGAGAGAGACTGGCTCCAACAGGAGAGAGATTGGCTCCAACATGAACAGGAGAGAGACTGGCTCCAACATGAACAGGAGAGAGACTGGCTCCAACAGGAGAGAGACTGGCTCCAACAGGAGAGAGACTGGCTCCAACATGAACAGGAGAGAGACTGGCTCCAACAGGAGAGAGACTGGCGCCAACATGAAAGAGACTAGCTCCAACATGAATAGGAGAGAGACTGGCTCCAACAGGAGAGAGACTGGCTCCAACAGGAGAGAGACTGGCTCCAACATGAACAGGAGAGAGACTGGCTCCAACAGGAGAGAGACTGGCTCCAACAGGAGAGAGACTGGCTCCAACAGGAGAGAGACTGGCTCCAACAGGAGAGAGACTGGCTCCAACAGGAGAGAGACTGGCTCCAACATGAATAGGAGAGAGACTGGCTCCAACAGGAGAGAGACTGGCTCAAACATGAATAGGAGAGAGACTGGCTCCAACAGGAGAGAGACTGGCTCCAACAGGAGAGAGACTGGCTCCAACATGAATAGGAGAGAGACTGGCTCCAACAGGAGAGAGACTGGCTCCAACATGAATAGAAGAGAGACTGGCTCCAACAGGAGAGAGACTGACTCCAACAGGAGAGAGACTGGCTCCAACAGGAGAGAGACTGGCTCCCACAGGAGAGAGACTGGCTCCAACAGGAAAGGAGACTGGCTCCAACAGGAGAGAGACTGACTCCAACATGAATAGGAGAGTGACTGGCTCTAACAGGAGAGAGACTGGCTCCAACAGGAGAGAGACTGGCTCCAACAGGAGAGAGACTGGCTCCAACAGGAGAGAGACTCTCTCCACCATGAATAGGAGAGAGACTGGCTCCAACAGGAGAGAGACTGGCTCCAACAGGAGAGAGACTGACTCCAACAGGAGAGAGACTGGCTCCAACAGCAGAGAGACTGGCTCCAACAGGAGAGAGACTGGCTCCAACAGGAGAGAGACTGGCTCCAACAGGAGAGAGACTGGCTCCAACAGGAGAGAGACTGGCTCCAACAGGAGAGAGACTGGCTCCGACAGGAAAGAGACTGGCTACAACATGAACAGGAGAGAGACTGTCTCCAACAGGAGAGAGACTGGCGCCAACATGAAGAGACTAACTACAACATGAATAGGAGAGAGACTGGCTCCAACATGAACAGGAGAGAGACTGACTCCAACAGGAGAGAGACTGGCTCCAACAGGAGAGAGACTGGCTCCAACAGGAGAGAGACTGGCTCCAAAAGGAGAGAGACTGGCTCCAACAGGATAGAGACTGGCTCCAACAGGAGAGAGACTGACTCCAACAGGAGAGAGACTGGCTCCAAAAGGAGAGAGACTGGCTCCCACAGGAGAGAAACTAGCTCCAACAGGAGAGAGGCTGACTCAAACAGGAGAGAGACTGACTCCAACATGAATAGCAGAGAGACTGGCTCCAACAGGAGAGAGACTGGCTCCAACAGGAGAGAGATTGACTCCAACATGAACAGGAGAGAGACTGGCTCCAACATGAACAGGAGAGAGACTGGCTCCAACAGGAGAGAGACTGGCTCCAACAGGAGAGAGACTGGCTCCAACATGAATAGGAGAGAGACTGGCTCCAACAGGAGAGAGACTGGCTCAAACATGAATAGGAGAGAGACTGGCTCCAACAGGAGAGAGACTGGCTCCAACAGGAGGAGACTGGCTCCAACATGAATAGGAGAGAGACTGGCTCCAACAGGAGAGAGACTGGCTCCAACATGAATAGAAGAGAGACTGGCTCCAACAGGAGAGAGACTGACTCCAACAGGAGAGAGACTGGCTCCAACAGGAGAGAGACTGGCTCCCACAGGAGAGAGACTGGCTCCAACAGGAAAGGAGACTGTCTCCAACAGGAGAGAGACTGACTCCAACATGAATAGGAGAGTGACTGGCTCTAACAGGAGAGAGACTGGCTCCAACAGGAGAGAGACTGGCTCCAACAGGAGAGAGACTGGCTCCAACAGGAGAGAGACTCTCTCCACCATGAATAGGAGAGAGACTGGCTCCAACAGGAGAGAGACTGGCTCCAACAGGAGAGAGACTGACTCCAACAGGAGAGAGACTGGCTCCAACAGCAGAGAGACTGGCTCCAACAGGAGAGAGACTGGCTCCAACAGGAGAGAGACTGGCTCCAACAGGAGAGAGACTGGCTCCAACAGGAGAGAGACTGGCTCCAACAGGAGAGAGATTGGCTCCAACATGAACAGGAGAGAGACTGGCTCCAACATGAACAGGAGAGAGACTGGCTCCAACAGGAGAGAGACTGGCTCCGACAGGAAAGAGACTGGCTACAACATGAACAGGAGAGAGACTGTCTCCAACAGGAGAGAGACTGGCGCCAACATGAAGAGACTAACTACAACATGAATAGGAGAGAGACTGGCTCCAACATGAACAGGAGAGAGACTGACTCCAACAGGAGAGAGACTGGCTCCAACAGGAGAGAGACTGGCTCCAACAGGAGAGAGACTGGCTCCAAAAGGAGAGAGACTGGCTCCAACAGGATAGAGACTGGCTCCAACAGGAGAGAGACTGACTCCAACAGGAGAGAGACTGGCTCCAAAAGGAGAGAGACTGGCTCCCACAGGAGAGAAACTAGCTCCAACAGGAGAGAGGCTGACTCCAACATGAATAGCAGAGAGACTGGCTCCAACAGGAGAGAGACTGGCTCCAACAGGAGAGAGATTGACTCCAACATGAACAGGAGAGAGACTGGCTCCAACATGAACAGGAGAGAGACTGGCTCCAACAGGAGAGAGACTGGCTCCAACAGGAGAGAGACTGGCTCCAACATGAATAGGAGAGAGACTGGCTCCAACAGGAGAGAGACTGGCTCAAACATGAATAGGAGAGAGACTGGCTCCAACAGGAGAGAGACTGGCTCCAACAGGAGAGAGACTGGCTCCAACATGAAGAGGAGAGAGACTGGCTCCAACAGGAGAGAGACTGGCTCCAACATGAATAGAAGAGAGACTGGCTCCAACAGGAGAGAGACTGACTCCAACAGGAGAGAGACTGGCTCCAACAGGAGAGAGACTGGCTCCCACAGGAGAGAGACTGGCTCCAACAGGAAAGGAGACTGTCTCCAACAGGAGAGAGACTGACTCCAACATGAATAGGAGAGTGACTGGCTCTAACAGGAGAGAGACTGGCTCCAACAGGAGAGAGACTGGCTCCAACAGGAGAGAGACTGGCTCCAACAGGAGAGAGACTCTCTCCACCATGAATAGGAGAGAGACTGGCTCCAACAGGAGGAGACTGGCTCCAACAGGAGAGAGACTGACTCCAACAGGAGAGAGACTGGCTCCAACAGCAGAGAGACTGGCTCCAACAGGAGAGAGACTGGCTCCAACAGGAGAGAGACTGGCTCCAACAGGAGAGAGACTGGCTCCAACAGGAGAGAGACTGGCTCAACAGGAGAGAGTTGGCTCCAACATGAACAGGAGAGAGACTGGCTCCAACAGGAGAGAGACTGGCTCCGACAGGAAAGAGACTGGCTACAACATGAACAGGAGAGAGACTGTCTCCAACAGGAGAGAGACTGGCGCCAACAGGAAGAGACTAACTACAACATGAATAGGAGAGAGACTGGCTCCAACATGAACAGGAGAGAGACTGACTCCAACAGGAGAGAGACTGGCTCCAACAGGAGAGAGACTGGCTCCAACAGGAGAGAGACTGGCTCCAAAGGAGAGAGACTGGCTCCAACAGGATAGAGACTGGCTCCAACAGGAGAGAGACTGACTCCAACAGGAGAGAGACTGGCTCCAAAAGGAGAGAGACTGGCTCCCACAGGAGAGAAACTAGCTCCAACAGGAGAGAGGCTGACTCCAACATGAATAGCAGAGAGACTGGCTCCAACAGGAGAGAGACTGGCTCCAACAGGAGAGAGATTGACTCCAACATGAACAGGAGAGAGACTGGCTCCAACATGAACAGGAGAGAGACTGGCTCCAACAGGAGAGAGACTGGCTCCAACAGGAGATAGACTGGCTCCAACATGAATAGGAGAGAGACTGGCTCCAACAGGAGAGAGACTGGCGCCAACATGAAAGAGACTAGCTCCAACATGAATAGGAGAGAGACTGGCTCCAACAGGAGAGAGACTGGCTCCAACAGGAGAGAGACTGGCTCCAACATGAACAGGAGAGAGACTGACTCCAACATGAACAGGAGAGAGACTGACTCCAACAGGAGAGAGACTGGCTCCAACAGGAGAGAGACTGACTCCAACAGGAGAGAGACTGGCTCCAACAGGAGAGAGACTGCTCCCACAGGAGAGAAACTGCGCTCCAACAGGAGAGAGGCTGACTCCAACAGGAGAGAGACTGACTCCAACATGAATAGCAGAGAGACTGGCTCCAACAGGAGAGAGACTGGCTCCAACAGGAGAGAGATTGGCTCCAACATGAACAGGAGAGAGACTGGCTCCAACATGAACAGGAGAGAGACTGGCTCCAACAGGAGAGAGACTGGCTCCAACAGGAGAGAGACTGGCTCCAACATGAACAGGAGAGAGACTGGCTCCAACAGGAGAGAGACTGGCGCCAACATGAAAGAGACTAGCTCCAACATGAATAGGAGAGAGACTGGCTCCAACAGGAGAGAGACTGGCTCCAACATGAATAGGAGAGAGACTGGCTCAAACATGAACAGGAGAGAGACTGGCTCCAACAGGAGAGAGACTGGCTCCAACAGGAGAGAGACTGGCTCCAACATGAATAGGAGAGAGACTGGCTCCAACAGGAGAGAGACTGGCTCCAACAGGAGAGAGACTGGCTCCAACATGAACAGGAGAGAGACTGGCTCAAACATGAACAGGAGAGAGACTGGCTCCAACAGGAGAGAGACTGGCTCCAACAGGAGAGAGACTGGCTCCAACAGGAGAGAGACTGGCTCCAACAGGAGAGAGACTGGCTCCAACAGGAGAGAGACTGGCTCCAACATGAATAGGAGAGAGACTGGCTCCAACAGGAGAGAGACTGGCTCAAACATGAATAGGAGAGAGACTGGCTCCAACAGGAGAGAGACTGGCTCCAACAGGAGAGAGACTGGCTCCAACATGAATAGGAGAGAGACTGGCTCCAACAGGAGAGAGACTGGCTCCAACATGAATAGAAGAGAGACTGGCTCCAACAGGAGAGAGACTGACTCCAACAGGAGAGAGACTGGCTCCAACAGGAGAGAGACTGGCTCCCACAGGAGAGAGACTGGCTCCAACAGGAAAGGAGACTGGCTCCAACAGGAGAGAGTCTGACTCCAACATGAATAGGAGAGTGACTGGCTCTAACAGGAGAGAGACTGGCTCCAACAGGAGAGAGACTGGCTCCAACAGGAGAGGACTGGCTCCAACAGGAGAGAGACTCTCTCCACCATGAATAGGAGAGAGACTGGCTCCAACAGGAGAGAGACTGGCTCCAACAGGAGAGAGACTGACTCCAACAGGAGAGAGACTGGCTCCAACAGCAGAGAGACTGGCTCCAACAGGAGAGAGACTGGCTCCAACAGGAGAGAGACTGGCTCCAACAGGAGAGAGACTGGCTCCAACAGGAGAGAGATTGGCTCCAACATGAACAGGAGAGAGACTGGCTCCAACATGAACAGGAGAGAGACTGGCTCCAACATGAACAGGAGAGAGACTGGCTCCAACAGGAGAGAGACTGGCTCCGACAGGAAAGAGACTGGCTACAACATGAACAGGAGAGAGACTGTCTCCAACAGGAGAGAGACTGGCTCCAACATGAACAGGAGAGAGACTGGCTCAAACATGAACAGGAGAGAGACTGGCTCCAACAGGAGAGAGACTGGCTCCAACAGGAGAGAGACTGGCTCCAACAGGAGAGAGACTGGCTCCAACAGGAGAGAGACTGGCTCCAACAGGAGAGAGACTGGCTCCAACATGAATAGGAGAGAGACTGGCTCCAACAGGAGAGAGACTGGCTCAAACATGAATAGGAGAGAGACTGGCTCCAACAGGAGAGAGACTGGCTCCAACAGGAGAGAGACTGGCTCCAACATGAATAGGAGAGAGACTGGCTCCAACAGGAGAGAGACTAGCTCCAACATGAATAGAAGAGAGACTGGCTCCAACAGGAGAGAGACTGACTCCAACAGGAGAGAGACTGGCTCCAACAGGAGAGAGACTGGCTCCCACAGGAGAGAGACTGGCTCCAACAGGAAAGGAGACTGGCTCCAACAGGAGAGAGACTGACTCCAACATGAATAGGAGAGTGACTGGCTCTAACAGGAGAGAGACTGGCTCCAACAGGAGAGAGACTGGCTCCAACAGGAGAGAGACTGGCTCCAACAGGAGAGAGACTCTCTCCACCATGAATAGGAGAGAGACTGGCTCCAACAGGAGAGAGACTGGCTCCAACAGGAGAGAGACTGACTCCAACAGGAGAGAGACTGGCTCCAACAGCAGAGAGACTGGCTCCAACAGGAGAGAGACTGGCTCCAACAGGAGAGAGACTGGCTCCAACAGGAGAGAGACTGGCTCCAACAGGAGAGAGACTGGCTCCAACAGGAGAGAGACTGGCTCCGACAGGAAAGAGACTGGCTACAACATGAACAGGAGAGAGACTGTCTCCAACAGGAGAGAGACTGGCGCCAACATGAAGAGACTAACTACAACATGAATAGGAGAGAGACTGGCTCCAACATGAACAGGAGAGAGACTGACTCCAACAGGAGAGAGACTGGCTCCAACAGGAGAGAGACTGGCTCCAACAGGAGAGAGACTGGCTCCAAAAGGAGAGAGACTGGCTCCAACAGGATAGAGACTGGCTCCAACAGGAGAGAGACTTACTCCAACAGGAGAGAGACTGGCTCCAAAAGGAGAGAGACTGGCTCCCACAGGAGAGAAACTAGCTCCAACAGGAGAGAGGCTGACTCCAACAGGAGAGACTGACTCCAACATGAATAGCAGAGAGACTGGCTCCAACAGGAGAGAGACTGGCTCCAACAGGAGAGAGATTGACTCCAACATGAACAGGAGAGAGACTGGCTCCAACATGAACAGGAGAGAGACTGGCTCCAACAGGAGAGAGTCTGGCTCCAACAGGAGAGAGACTGGCTCCAACATGAATAGGAGAGAGACTGGCTCCAACAGGAGAGAGACTGGCGCCAACATGAAAGAGACTAGCTCCAACATGAATAGGAGAGAGACTGGCTCCAACAGGAGAGAGACTGGCTCCAACAGGAGAGAGACTGGCTCCAACATGAACAGGAGAGAGACTGACTCCAACATGAACAGGAGAGAGACTGACTCCAACAGGAGAGAGACTGGCTCCAACAGGAGAGAGACTGACTCCAACAGGAGAGAGACTGGCTCCAACAGGAGAGAGACTGCTCCCACAGGAGAGAAACTACGCTCCAACAGGAGAGAGGCTGACTCCAACAGGAGAGAGACTGACTCCAACATGAATAGCAGAGAGACTGGCTCCAACAGGAGAGAGACTGGCTCCAACAGGAGAGAGATTGGCTCCAACATGAACAGGAGAGAGACTGGCTCCAACATGAACAGGAGAGAGACTGGCTCCAACAGGAGAGAGACTGGCTCCAACAGGAGAGAGACTGGCTCCAACATGAACAGGAGAGAGACTGGCTCCAACAGGAGAGAGACTGGCGCCAACATGAAAGAGACTAGCTCCAACATGAATAGGAGAGAGACTGGCTCCAACAGGAGAGAGACTGGCTCCAACAGGAGAGAGACTGGCTCCAACATGAATAGGAGAGAGACTGACTCCAACATGAATAGGAGAGAGACTGGCTCCAACATGAATAGGAGAGAGACTGGCTCAAACATGAACAGGAGAGAGACTGGCTCCAACAGGAGAGAGACTGGCTCCAACAGGAGAGAGACTGGCTCCAACATGAATAGGAGAGAGACTGGCTCCAACAGGAGAGAGACTGGCTCCAACAGGAGAGAGACTGGCTCCAACATGAACAGGAGAGAGACTGGCTCAAACATGAACAGGAGAGAGACTGGCTCCAACAGGAGAGAGACTGGCTCCAACAGGAGAGAGACTGGCTCCAACAGGAGAGAGACTGGCTCCAACAGGAGAGAGACTGGCTCCAACAGGAGAGAGACTGGCTCCAACATGAATAGGAGAGAGACTGGCTCCAACAGGAGAGAGACTGGCTCAAACATGAATAGGAGAGAGACTGGCTCCAACAGGAGAGAGACTGGCTCCAACAGGAGAGAGACTGGCTCCAACATGAATAGGAGAGAGACTGGCTCCAACAGGAGAGAGACTGGCTCCAACATGAATAGAAGAGAACTGGCTCCAACAGGAGAGAGACTGACTCCAACAGGAGAGAGACTGGCTCCAACAGGAGAGAGACTGGCTCCCACAGGAGAGAGACTGGCTCCAACAGGAAAGGAGACTGGCTCCAACAGGAGAGAGACTGACTCCAACATGAATAGGAGAGTGACTGGCTCTAACAGGAGAGAGACTGGCTCCAACAGGAGAGAGACTGGCTCCAACAGGAGAGAGACTGGCTCCAACAGGAGAGAGACTCTCTCCACCATGAATAGGAGAGAGACTGGCTCCAACAGGAGAGAGACTGGCTCCAACAGGAGAGAGACTGACTCCAACAGGAGAGAGACTGGCTCCAACAGCAGAGAGACTGGCTCCAACAGGAGAGAGACTGGCTCCAACAGGAGAGAGACTGGCTCCAACAGGAGAGAGACTGGCTCCAACAGGAGAGAGATTGGCTCCAACATGAACAGGAGAGAGACTGGCTCCAACATGAACAGGAGAGAGACTGGCTCCAACATGAACAGGAGAGAGACTGGCTCCAACAGGAGAGAGACTGGCTCCGACAGGAAAGAGACTGGCTACAACATGAACAGGAGAGAGACTGTCTCCAACAGGAGAGAGACTGGCTCCAACATGAACAGGAGAGAGACTGGCTCAAACATGAACAGGAGAGAGACTGGCTCCAACAGGAGAGAGACTGGCTCCAACAGGAGAGAGACTGGCTCCAACAGGAGAGAGACTGGCTCCAACAGGAGAGAGACTGGCTCCAACAGGAGAGAGACTGGCTCCAACATGAATAGGAGAGAGACTGGCTCCAACAGGAGAGAGACTGGCTCAAACATGAATAGGAGAGAGACTGGCTCCAACAGGAGAGAGACTGGCTCCAACAGGAGAGAGACTGGCTCCAACATGAATAGGAGAGAGACTGGCTCCAACAGGAGAGAGACTGGCTCCAACATGAATAGAAGAGAGACTGGCTCCAACAGGAGAGAGACTGACTCCAACAGGAGAGAGACTGGCTCCAACAGGAGAGAGACTGGCTCCCACAGGAGAGAGACTGGCTCCAACAGGAAAGGAGACTGGCTCCAACAGGAGAGAGACTGACTCCAACATGAATAGGAGAGTGACTGGCTCTAACAGGAGAGAGACTGGCTCCAACAGGAGAGAGACTGGCTCCAACAGGAGAGAGACTGGCTCCAACAGGAGAGAGACTCTCTCCACCATGAATAGGAGAGAGACTGGCTCCAACAGGAGAGAGACTGGCTCCAACAGGAGAGAGACTGACTCCAACAGGAGAGAGACTGGCTCCAACAGCAGAGAGACTGGCTCCAACAGGAGAGAGACTGGCTCCAACAGGCGAGAGACTGGCTCCAACAGGAGAGAGACTGGCTCCAACAGGAGAGAGACTGGCTCCAACAGGAGAGAGACTGGCTCCGACAGGAAAGAGACTGGCTACAACATGAACAGGAGAGAGACTGTCTCCAACAGGAGAGAGACTGGCGCCAACATGAAGAGACTAACTACAACATGAATAGGAGAGAGACTGGCTCCAACATGAACAGGAGAGAGACTGACTCCAACAGGAGAGAGACTGGCTCCAACAGGAGAGAGACTGGCTCCAACAGGAGAGAGACTGGCTCCAAAAGGAGAGAGACTGGCTCCAACAGGATAGAGACTGGCTCCAACAGGAGAGAGACTGACTCCAACAGGAGAGAGACTGGCTCCAAAGGAGAGAGACTGGCTCCCACAGGAGAGAAACTAGCTCCAACAGGAGAGGGCTGACTCAAACAGGATAGAGACTGACTCCAACATGAATAGCAGAGAGACTGGCTCCAACAGGAGAGAGACTGGCTCCAACAGGAGAGAGATTGACTCCAACATGAACAGGAGAGAGACTGGCTCCAACATGAACAGGAGAGAGACTGGCTCCAACAGGAGAGAGACTGGCTCCAACAGGAGAGAGACTGGCTCCAACATGAATAGGAGAGAGACTGGCTCCAACAGGAGAGAGACTGGCTCAAACATGAATAGGAGAGAGACTGGCTCCAACAGGAGAGAGACTGGCTCCAACAGGAGAGAGACTGGCTCCAACATGAATAGGAGAGAGACTGGCTCCAACAGGAGAGAGACTGGCTCCAACATGAATAGAAGAGAGACTGGCTCCAACAGGAGAGAGACTGACTCCAACAGGAGAGAGACTGGCTCCAACAGGAGAGAGACTGGCTCCCACAGGAGAGAGACTGGCTCCAACAGGAAAGGAGACTGTCTCCAACAGGAGAGAGACTGACTCCAACATGAATAGGAGAGTGACTGGCTCTAACAGGAGAGAGACTGGCTCCAACAGGAGAGAGACTGGCTCCAACAGGAGAGAGACTGGCTCCAACAGGAGAGAGACTCTCTCCACCATGAATAGGAGAGAGACTGGCTCCAACAGGAGAGAGACTGGCTCCAACAGGAGAGAGACTGGCTCCAACATGAATAGGAGAGAGACTGGCTCCAACAGGAGAGAGACTGCTCAACATTACTGGCTCCAACAGGAGAGAGACTGACTCCAACAGGAGAGAGACTGGCTCCAACAGGAGAGAGACTGGCTCCCACAGGAGAGAGACTGGCTCCAACAGGAAAGGAGACTGGCTCCAACAGGAGAGAGACTGACTCCAACATGAATAGGAGAGTGACTGGCTCTAACAGGAGAGAGACTGGCTCCAACAGGAGAGAGACTGGCTCCAACAGGAGAGAGACTGGCTCCAACAGGAGAGAGACTCTCTCCACCATGAATAGGAGAGAGACTGGCTCCAACAGGAGAGAGACTAGCTCCAACAGGAGAGAGACTGACTACAACAGGAGAGAGACTGGCTCCAACAGCAGAGAGACTGGCTCCAACAGGAGAGAGACTGGCTCCAACAGGAGAGAGACTGGCTCCAACAGGAGAGAGACTGGCTCCAACAGGAGAGAGATTGGCTCCAACATGAACAGGAGAGAGACTGGCTCCAACATGAACAGGAGAGAGACTGGCTCCAACATGAACAGGAGAGAGACTGGCTCCAACAGGAGAGAGACTGGCTCCGACAGGAAAGAGACTGGCTACAACATGAACAGGAGAGAGACTGTCTCCAACAGGAGAGAGACTGGCTCCAACATGAACAGGAGAGAGACTGGCTCAAACATGAACAGGAGAGAGACTGGCTCCAACAGGAGAGAGACTGGCTCCAACAGGAGAGAGACTGGCTCCAACAGGAGAGAGACTGGCTCCAACAGGAGAGAGACTGGCTCCAACAGGAGAGAGACTGGCTCCAACATGAATAGGAGAGAGACTGGCTCCAACAGGAGAGAGACTGGCTCAAACATGAATAGGAGAGAGACTGGCTCCAACAGGAGAGAGACTGGCTCCAACAGGAGAGAGACTGGCTCCAACATGAATAGGAGAGAGACTGGCTCCAACAGGAGAGAGACTGGCTCCAACATGAATAGAAGAGAGACTGGCTCCAACAGGAGAGAGACTGACTCCAACAGGAGAGAGACTGGCTCCAACAGGAGAGAGACTGGCTCCCACAGGAGAGAGACTGGCTCCAACAGGAAAGGAGACTGGCTCCAACAGGAGAGAGACTGACTCCAACATGAATAGGAGAGTGACTGGCTCTAACAGGAGAGAGACTGGCTCCAACAGGAGAGAGACTGGCTCCAACAGGAGAGAGACTGGCTCCAACAGGAGAGAGACTCTCTCCACCATGAATAGGAGAGAGACTGGCTCCAACAGGAGAGAGACTGGCTCCAACAGGAGAGAGACTGACTCCAACAGGAGAGAGACTGGCTCCAACAGCAGAGAGACTGGCTCCAACAGGAGAGAGACTGGCTCCAACAGGAGAGAGACTGGCTCCAACAGGAGAGAGACTGGCTCCAACAGGAGAGAGACTGGCTCCAACAGGAGAGAGACTGGCTCCGACAGGAAAGAGACTGGCTACAACATGAACAGGAGAGAGACTGTCTCCAACAGGAGAGAGACTGGCGCCAACATGAAGAGACTAACTACAACATGAATAGGAGAGAGACTGGCTCCAACATGAACAGGAGAGAGACTGACTCCAACAGGAGAGAGACTGGCTCCAACAGGAGAGAGACTGGCTCCAACAGGAGAGAGACTGGCTCCAAAAGGAGAGAGACTGGCTCCAACAGGATAGAGACTGGCTCCAACAGGAGAGAGACTGACTCCAACAGGAGAGAGACTGGCTCCAAAAGGAGAGAGACTGGCTCCCACAGGAGAGAAACTAGCTCCAACAGGAGAGAGGCTGACTCCAACAGGAGAGAGACTGACTCCAACATGAATCAGAGAACTGGCTCCAACAGGAGAGAGACTGGCTCCAACAGGAGAGAGATTGACTCCAACATGAACAGGAGAGAGACTGGCTCCAACATGAACAGGAGAGAGACTGGCTCCAACAGGAGAGAGACTGGCTCCAACAGGAGAGAGACTGGCTCCAACATGAATAGGAGAGAGACTGGCTCCAACAGGAGAGAGACTGGCGCCAACATGAAAGAGACTAGCTCCAACATGAATAGGAGAGAGACTGGCTCCAACAGGAGAGAGACTGGCTCCAACAGGAGAGAGACTGGCTCCAACATGAACAGGAGAGAGACTGACTCCAACATGAACAGGAGAGAGACTGACTCCAACAGGAGAGAGACTGGCTCCAACAGGAGAGAGACTGACTCCAACAGGAGAGAGACTGGCTCCAACAGGAGAGAGACTGCTCCCACAGGAGAGAAACTGCGCTCCAACAGGAGAGAGGCTGACTCCAACAGGAGAGAGACTGACTCCAACATGAATAGCAGAGAGACTGGCTCCAACAGGAGAGAGACTGGCTCCAACAGGAGAGAGATTGGCTCCAACATGAACAGGAGAGAGACTGGCTCCAACATGAACAGGAGAGAGACTGGCTCCAACAGGAGAGAGACTGGCTCCAACAGGAGAGAGACTGGCTCCAACATGAACAGGAGAGAGACTGGCTCCAACAGGAGAGAGACTGGCGCCAACATGAAAGAGACTAGCTCCAACATGAATAGGGAGAGACTGGCTCCAACAGGAGAGAGACTGGCTCCAACAGGAGAGAGACTGGCTCCAACATGAATAGGAGAGAGACTGACTCCAACATGAATAGGAGAGAGACTGGCTCCAACATGAATAGGAGAGAGACTGGCTCAAACATGAACAGGAGAGAGACTGGCTCCAACAGGAGAGAGACTGGCTCCAACAGGAGAGAGACTGGCTCCAACATGAATAGGAGAGAGACTGGCTCCAACAGGAGAGAGACTGGCTCCAACAGGAGAGAGACTGGCTCCAACATGAACAGGAGAGAGACTGGCTCAAACATGAACAGGAGAGAGACTGGCTCCAACAGGAGAGAGACTGGCTCCAACAGGAGAGAGACTGGCTCCAACAGGAGAGAGACTGGCTCCAACAGGAGAGAGACTGGCTCCAACATGAATAGGAGAGAGACTGGCTCCAACAGGAGAGAGACTGGCTCAAACATGAATAGGAGAGAGACTGGCTCCAACAGGAGAGAGACTGGCTCCAACAGGAGAGAGACTGGCTCCAACATGAATAGGAGAGAGACTGGCTCCAACAGGAGAGAGACTGGCTCCAACATGAATAGAAGAGAGACTGGCTCCAACAGGAGAGAGACTGACTCCAACAGGAGAGAGACTGGCTCCCACAGGAGAGAGACTGGCTCCAACAGGAAAGGAGACTGGCTCCAACAGGAGAGAGACTGACTCCAACATGAATAGGAGAGTGACTGGCTCTAACAGGAGAGAGACTGGCTCCAACAGGAGAGAGACTGGCTCCAACAGGAGAGAGACTGGCTCCAACAGGAGAGAGACTCTCTCCACCATGAATAGGAGAGAGACTGGCTCCAACAGGAGAGAGACTGGCTCCAACAGGAGAGAGACTGACTCCAACAGGAGAGAGACTGGCTCCAACAGCAGAGAGACTGGCTCCAACAGGAGAGAGACTGGCTCCAACAGGAGAGAGACTGGCTCCAACAGGAGAGAGACTGGCTCCAACAGGAGAGAGATTGGCTCCAACATGAACAGGAGAGAGACTGGCTCCAACATGAACAGGAGAGAGACTGGCTCCAACATGAACAGGAGAGAGACTGGCTCCAACAGGAGAGAGACTGGCTCCGACAGGAAAGAGACTGGCTACAACATGAACAGGAGAGAGACTGTCTCCAACAGGAGAGAGACTGGCTCCAACATGAACAGGAGAGAGACTGGCTCAAACATGAACAGGAGAGAGACTGGCTCCAACAGGAGAGAGACTGGCTCCAACAGGAGAGAGACTGGCTCCAACAGGAGAGAGACTGGCTCCAACAGGAGAGAGACTGGCTCCAACAGGAGAGAGACTGGCTCCAACATGAATAGGAGAGAGACTGGCTCCAACAGGAGAGAGACTGGCTCAAACATGAATAGGAGAGAGACTGGCTCCAACAGGAGAGAGACTGGCTCCAACAGGAGAGAGACTGGCTCCAACATGAATAGGAGAGAGACTGGCTCCAACAGGAGAGAGACTGGCTCCAACATGAATAGAAGAGAGACTGGCTCCAACAGGAGAGAGACTGACTCCAACAGGAGAGAGACTGGCTCCAACAGGAGAGAGACTGGCTCCCACAGGAGAGAGACTGGCTCCAACAGGAAAGGAGACTGGCTCCAACAGGAGAGAGACTGACTCCAACATGAATAGGAGAGTGACTGGCTCTAACAGGAGAGAGACTGGCTCCAACAGGAGAGAGACTGGCTCCAACAGGAGAGAGACTGGCTCCAACAGGAGAGAGACTCTCTCCACCATGAATAGGAGAGAGACTGGCTCCAACAGGAGAGAGACTGGCTCCAACAGGAGAGAGACTGACTCCAACAGGAGAGAGACTGGCTCCAACAGCAGAGAGACTGGCTCCAACAGGAGAGAGACTGGCTCCAACAGGAGAGAGACTGGCTCCAACAGGAGAGAGACTGGCTCCAACAGGAGAGAGACTGGCTCCAACAGGAGAGAGACTGGCTCCGACAGGAAAGAGACTGGCTACAACATGAACAGGAGAGAGACTGTCTCCAACAGGAGAGAGACTGGCGCCAACATGAAGAGACTAACTACAACATGAATAGGAGAGAGACTGGCTCCAACATGAACAGGAGAGAGACTGACTCCAACAGGAGAGAGACTGGCTCCAACAGGAGAGAGACTGGCTCCAACAGGAGAGAGACTGGCTCCAAAAGGAGAGAGACTGGCTCCAACAGGATAGAGACTGGCTCCAACAGGAGAGAGACTGACTCCAACAGGAGAGAGACTGGCTCCAAAAGGAGAGAGACTGGCTCCCACAGGAGAGAAACTAGCTCCAACAGGAGAGAGGCTGACTCAAACAGGATAGAGACTGACTCCAACATGAATAGCAGAGAGACTGGCTCCAACAGGAGAGAGACTGGCTCCAACAGGAGAGAGATTGACTCCAACATGAACAGGAGAGAGACTGGCTCCAACATGAACAGGAGAGAGACTGGCTCCAACAGGAGAGAGACTGGCTCCAACAGGAGAGAGACTGGCTCCAACATGAATAGGAGAGAGACTGGCTCCAACAGGAGAGAGACTGGCTCAAACATGAATAGGAGAGAGACTGGCTCCAACAGGAGAGAGACTGGCTCCAACAGGAGAGAGACTGGCTCCAACATGAATAGGAGAGAGACTGGCTCCAACAGGAGAGAGACTGGCTCCAACATGAATAGAAGAGAGACTGGCTCCAACAGGAGAGAGACTGACTCCAACAGGAGAGAGACTGGCTCCAACAGGAGAGAGACTGGCTCCCACAGGAGAGAACTGGCTCCAACAGGAAAGGAGACTGTCTCCAACAGGAGAGAGACTGACTCCAACATGAATAGGAGAGTGACTGGCTCTAACAGGAGAGAGACTGGCTCCAACAGGAGAGAGACTGGCTCCAACAGGAGAGAGACTGGCTCCAACAGGAGAGAGACTCTCTCCACCATGAATAGGAGAGAGACTGGCTCCAACAGGAGAGAGACTGGCTCCAACAGGAGAGAGACTGACTCCAACAGGAGAGAGACTGGCTCCAACAGCAGAGAGACTGGCTCCAACAGGAGAGAGACTGGCTCCAACAGGAGAGAGACTGGCTCCAACAGGAGAGAGACTGGCTCCAACAGGAGAGAGACTGGCTCCAACAGGAGAGAGATTGGCTCCAACATGAACAGGAGAGAGACTGGCTCCAACATGAACAGGAGAGAGACTGGCTCCAACAGGAGAGAGACTGGCTCCGACAGGAAAGAGACTGGCTACAACATGAACAGGAGAGAGACTGTCTCCAACAGGAGAGAGACTGGCGCCAACATGAAGAGACTAACTACAACATGAATAGGAGAGAGACTGGCTCCAACATGAACAGGAGAGAGACTGACTCCAACAGGAGAGAGACTGGCTCCAACAGGAGAGAGACTGGCTCCAACAGGAGAGAGACTGGCTCCAAAAGGAGAGAGACTGGCTCCAACAGGATAGAGACTGGCTCCAACAGGAGAGAGACTGACTCCAACAGGAGAGAGACTGGCTCCAAAAGGAGAGAGACTGGCTCCCACAGGAGAGAAACTAGCTCCAACAGGAGAGAGGCTGACTCCAACAGGAGAGAGACTGACTCCAACATGAATAGCAGAGAGACTGGCTCCAACAGGAGAGAGACTGGCTCCAACAGGAGAGAGATTGACTCCAACATGAACAGGAGAGAGACTGGCTCCAACATGAACAGGAGAGAGACTGGCTCCAACAGGAGAGAGACTGGCTCCAACAGGAGAGAGACTGGCTCCAACATGAATAGGAGAGAGACTGGCTCCAACAGGAGAGAGACTGGCGCCAACATGAAAGAGACTAGCTCCAACATGAATAGGAGAGAGACTGGCTCCAACAGGAGAGAGACTGGCTCCAACAGGAGAGAGACTGGCTCCAACATGAACAGGAGAGAGACTGACTCCAACATGAACAGGAGAGAGACTGACTCCAACAGGAGAGAGACTGGCTCCAACAGGAGAGAGACTGACTCCAACAGGAGAGAGACTGGCTCCAACAGGAGAGAGACTGCTCCCACAGGAGAGAAACTACGCTCCAACAGGAGAGAGGCTGACTCCAACAGGAGAGAGACTGACTCCAACATGAATAGCAGAGAGACTGGCTCCAACAGGAGAGAGACTGGCTCCAACAGGAGAGAGATTGGCTCCAACATGAACAGGAGAGAGACTGGCTCCAACATGAACAGGAGAGAGACTGGCTCCAACAGGAGAGAGACTGGCTCCAACAGGAGAGAGACTGGCTCCAACATGAACAGGAGAGAGACTGGCTCCAACAGGAGAGAGACTGGCGCCAACATGAAAGAGACTGGCTCCAACATGAATAGGAGAGAGACTGACTCCAACATGAATAGGAGAGAGACTGGCTCCAACATGAATAGGAGAGAGACTGGCTCAAACATGAACAGGAGAGAGACTGGCTCCAACAGGAGAGAGACTGGCTCCAACAGGAGAGAGACTGGCTCCAACATGAATAGGAGAGAGACTGGCTCCAACAGGAGAGAGACTGGCTCCAACAGGAGAGAGACTGGCTCCAACATGAACAGGAGAGAGACTGGCTCAAACATGAACAGGAGAGAGACTGGCTCCAACAGGAGAGAGACTGGCTCCAACAGGAGAGAGACTGGCTCCAACAGGAGAGAGACTGGCTCCAACAGGAGAGAGACTGGCTCCAACATGAATAGGAGAGAGACTGGCTCCAACAGGAGAGAGACTGGCTCAAACATGAATAGGAGAGAGACTGGCTCCAACAGGAGAGAGACTGGCTCCAACAGGAGAGAGACTGGCTCCAACATGAATAGGAGAGAGACTGGCTCCAACAGGAGAGAGACTGGCTCCAACATGAATAGAAGAGAGACTGGCTCCAACAGGAGAGAGACTGACTCCAACAGGAGAGAGACTGGCTCCAACAGGAGAGAGACTGGCTCCCACAGGAGAGAGACTGGCTCCAACAGGAAAGGAGACTGGCTCCAACAGGAGAGAGACTGACTCCAACATGAATAGGAGAGTGACTGGCTCTAACAGGAGAGAGACTGGCTCCAACAGGAGAGAGACTGGCTCCAACAGGAGAGAGACTGGCTCCAACAGGAGAGAGACTCTCTCCACCATGAATAGGAGAGAGACTGGCTCCAACAGGAGAGAGACTGGCTCCAACAGGAGAGAGACTGACTCCAACAGGAGAGAGACTGGCTCCAACAGCAGAGAGACTGGCTCCAACAGGAGAGAGACTGGCTCCAACAGGAGAGAGACTGGCTCCAACAGGAGAGAGACTGGCTCCAACAGGAGAGAGACTGGCTCCAACAGGAGAGAGATTGGCTCCAACATGAACAGGAGAGTGACTGGCTCCAACATGAACAGGAGAGAGACTGGCTCCAACAGGAGAGAGACTGGCTCCGACAGGAAAGAGACTGGCTACAACATGAACAGGAGAGAGACTGTCTCCAACAGGAGAGAGACTGGCGCCAACATGAAGAGACTAGCTACAACATGAATAGGAGAGAGACTGGCTCCAACAGGAGAGAGACTGGCTCCAACAGGAGAGAGACTGGCTCCAACATGAATAGGAGAGAGACTGGCTAAAACAGGAGAGAGACTGGCTCCAACATGAATAGGAGAGAGACTGGCTCCAACATGAATAGGAGAGAGACTGGCTAAAACAGGAGAGAGACTGGCTCCAACATGAATAGGAGAGAGACTGACTCCAACAAGAATAGGAGAGAGACTGGCTCCAACAGGAGAGAGACTGGCTCCAACAGGAGAGAGACTGGCTCCAACATGAATAGGAGAGAGACTGGCTCCAATATGAATAGGAGAGAGACTGGCTCCAACAGGAGAGAGACTGGCTCCAACAGGAGAGAGACTGGCTCCAACATGAACAGGAGAGAGACTGACTCCAACATGAACAGGAGAGAGACTGACTCCAACAGGAGAGAGACTGGCTCCAACAGGAGAGAGACTGGCTCCAACATGAACAGGAGAGAGACTGGCTCAAACATGAACAGGAGAGAGACTGGCTCCAACAGGAGAGAGACTGGCTCCAACAGGAGAGAGACTGGCTCCAACAGGAGAGAGACTGGCTCCAACAGGAGAGAGACTGGCTCCAACATGAATAGGAGAGAGACTGGCTCCAACAGGAGAGAGACTGGCTCAAACATGAATAGGAGAGAGACTGGCTCCAACAGGAGAGAGACTGGCTCCAACAGGAGAGAGACTGGCTCCAACATGAATAGGAGAGAGACTGGCTCCAACAGGAGAGAGACTGGCTCCAACATGAATAGAAGAGAGACTGGCTCCAACAGGAGAGAGACTGACTCCAACAGGAGAGAGACTGGCTCCAACAGGAGAGAGACTGGCTCCCACAGGAGAGAGACTGGCTCCAACAGGAAAGGAGACTGGCTCCAACAGGAGAGAGACTGACTCCAACATGAATAGGAGAGTGACTGGCTCTAACAGGAGAGAGACTGGCTCCAACAGGAGAGAGACTGGCTCCAACAGGAGAGAGACTGTCTCCACCATGAATAGGAGAGAGACTGGCTCCAACAGGAGAGAGACTGGCTCCAACAGGAGAGAGACTGACTCCAACAGGAGAGAGACTGGCTCCAACAGCAGAGAGACTGGCTCCAACAGGAGAGAGACTGGCTCCAACAGGAGAGAGACTGGCTCCAACAGGAGAGAGAATGGCTCCAACAGGAGAGAGACTGTCTCCAACAGGAGAGAGATTGGCTCCAACATGAACAGGAGAGAGACTGGCTCCAACATGAACAGGAGAGAGACTGGCTCCAACAGGAGAGAGACTGGCTCCGACAGGAGAGAGACTGGCTACAACATGAACCGATAGAGAGACTGTCTCCAACAGGAGAGAGACTGGCGCCAACATGAAGAGACTAGCTCCAACATGAATAGGAGAGAGACTTGCTCCAACATGAGAGAGACTGGCTCCAACAGTAGAGAGACTGGCTCCAACATGAATAGGAGAGAGACTGGCTAAAACAGGAGAGAGACTGGCTCCAACATGAATAGGAGAGAGACTGGCTCCAACATGAATAGGAGAGAGACTGGCTAAAACAGGAGAGAGACTGGCTCCAACAGGAGAGAGACTGGCTCCAACAGGAGAGAGACAGGCTCCAACATGAATAGGAGAGAGACTGGCTAAAACAGGAGAGAGACTGGCTCCAACATGAATAGGAGAGAGACTGGCTCCAACATGAATAGGAGAGAGACTGGCTCCAACATGAATAGGAGAGAGACTGGCTAAAACAGGAGAGAGACTGGCTCCAACATGAATAGGAGAGAGACTGGCTAAAACAGGAGAGAGACTGGCTCCAACATGAATAGGAGAGAGACTGGCTAAAACAGGAGAGAGACTGGCTCCAACATGAATAGGAGAGAGACTGACTCCAACATGAATAGGAGAAAGACTGGCTCCAACAGGAGAGAGACTGGCTCCAACATGAACAGGAGAGAGACTGGCTCCAACATGAACAGGAGAAAGACTGGCTCCAACAGGAGAGAGACTGGCTCCAACAGGAGACAGACTGGCTCCAACATGAACAGGAGAGAGACTGTCTCCAACAGGAGAGAGACTGGCGCCAACATGAAAGAGACTAGCTCCAACATGAATAGGAGAGAGACTGGCTCCAACAGGAGAGAGACTGGCTCCAACATGAATAGGAGAGAGACTGACTCCAACATGAATAGGAGAGAGACTGGCTCCAACATGAATAGGAGAGAGACTGGCTAAAACAGGAGAGAGACTGGCTCCAACATGAATAGGAGAGAGACTGGCTCCAACAGGAGAGAGACTGGCTCCAACATGAACAGGAGAGAGACTGGCTCAAACATGAACAGGAGAGAGACTGGCTCCAACAGTATAGAGACTGGCTCCAACATGAACAGGAGAGAGACTGGCTCCAACAGGAGAGAGACTGGCTCCAACAGGAGAGAGACTGGCTCCAACATGAATAGGAGAGAGACTGGCTCCAACAGGAGAGTGACTGGCTCCAACATGAATAGAAGAGAGACTGGCTCCAACAGGAGAGAGACTGACTCCAACAGGAGAGAGACTGGATCCAACAGGAGAGAGACTGGCTCCCACAGGAGAGAGACTGGCTCCAACAGGAGAGAGACTGGCTCCAACAGGAGAGACTGTCTCCAACATGAATAGGAGAGAGACTGGCTCCAACAGGAGAGAGACTGGCTCCAACAGGAGAGAGACTGACTCCAACATGAGAGAGACTGGCTCCAACAGGAGAGAGGCTGGCTCCCACAGGAGAGAGGCTGGCTCCAACAGGAGAGAGACTGGCTCCAACAGGAGAGAGACTGGCTCCAACAGGAGAGAGACTGGCTCCAACAGGAGAGAGACTGGCTCCAACATGAACAGGAGAAAGACTGGCTCCAACAGGAAAGGACTGGCTCCAACAGGAGAGAGACTGGCTCCAACATGAATAGGAGAGAGACTGGCTCCAACAGGAGAGAGACTGGCTCCAACAGGAGAGAGACTGGCTTCAACATGAACAGGAGAGAGACTGACTCCAACAGGAGAGAGACTGGCTCCAACAGGAGAGAGACTGGCTCCAACAGGAGAGAGACTGGCTCCAACATGAATAGGAGAGAGACTGGCTCCAACATAAGAGAGACTGGCTCCAACATGAATAGGAGAGAGACTGGCTCCAACATGAATAGGAGAGAGACTGGCTCCAACAGGAGAGAGACTGGCTCCAACAGGAGAGAGACTGGCTCCAACAGGAGAGAGACTGTCTCCAACAGGAGAGAGACTGGCTCCAACAGGAGAGAGACTGACTCCAACAGGAGAGAGACTGGCTCCAACAGGAGAGAGATGACTCCAACATGAACAGGATAGAGACTGGCTCCAACAGGAGAGAGACTGGCTCCAACAGGAGAGAGACTGGCTCCAACAGGAGAGAGACTGTCTCCACCATGAATAGGAGAGAGACTGGCTCCAACTGGAGAGACACTGGCTCCAACAGGAGAGAGACTGACTCCATTAGGAGAGAGACTGGCTCCAACAGGAGAGAGACTGGCTCCCACAGGAGAGAGACTGGCTCCAACAGGAGAGAGACTGGCTCCAACAGGAGAGAGACTGGCTCCAACAGGAGAGAGATTGGCTCCGACAGGAGAGAGACTGGCTCCAAAAGGAGAGAGACTGGCTCCAACAGGAGAGAGACTGGCTCCAACAGGAGAGAGATTGGCTCCAACATGAACAGGAGAGAGACTGGCTCCAACATGAACAGGAGAAAGACTGGCTCCAACAGGAGAGAGACTGGCTCCAACAGGAGACAGACTGGCTCCAACAGGAGACAGACTGGCTCCAACATGAACAGGAGAGAGACTGTCTCCAACAGGAGAGAGACTGGCGCCAACATGAAAGAGACTAGCTCCAACATGAATAGGAGAGAGACTGGCTCCAACAGGAGAGAGACTGGCTCCAACATGAATAGGAGAGAGACTGACTCCAACATGAATAGGAGAGAGACTGGCTCCAACATGAATAGGAGAGAGACTGGCTAAAACAGGAGAGAGACTGGCTCCAACATGAATAGGAGAGAGACTGGCTCCAACAGGAGAGAGACTGGCTCCAACATGAACAGGAGAGAGACTGGCTCAAACATGAACAGGAGAGAGACTGGCTCCAACAGTATAGAGACTGGCTCCAACATGAACAGGAGAGAGACTGGCTCCAACAGGAGAGAGACTGGCTCCAACAGGAGAGAGACTGGCTCCAACATGAATAGGAGAGAGACTGGCTCCAACAGGAGAGTGACTGGCTCCAACATGAATAGAAGAGAGACTGGCTCCAACAGGAGAGAGACTGACTCCAACAGGAGAGAGACTGGATCCAACAGGAGAGAGACTGGCTCCCACAGGAGAGAGACTGGCTCCAACAGGAGAGAGACTGGCTCCAACAGGAGAGAGACTGTCTCCAACATGAATAGGAGAGAGACTGGCTCCAACAGGAGAGAGACTGGCTCCAACAGGAGAGAGACTGACTCCAACATGAGAGAGACTGGCTCCAACAGGAGAGAGGCTGGCTCCCACAGGAGAGAGGCTGGCTCCAACAGGAGAGAGACTGGCTCCAACAGGAGAGAGACTGGCTCCAACAGGAGAGAGACTGGCTCCAACAGGAGAGAGACTGGCTCCAACATGAACAGGAGAAAGACTGGCTCCAACAGGAAAGGACTGGCTCCAACAGGAGAGAGACTGGCTCCAACATGAATAGGAGAGAGACTGGCTCCAACAGGAGAGAGACTGGCTCCAACAGGAGAGAGACTGGCTTCAACATGAACAGGAGAGAGACTGACTCCAACAGGAGAGAGACTGGCTCCAACAGGAGAGAGACTGGCTCCAACAGGAGAGAGACTGGCTCCAACATGAAAGGAGAGAGACTGGCTCCAACAGGAGAGAGACTGGCTCCAACATGAGAGAGAGACTGACTCCAACATGAACAGGAGAGAGACTGGCTCCAACAGGAGAGAGACTGGCTCCAACAGGAGAGAGACTGTCTCCAACAGGAGAGAGACTGGCTCCAACAGGAGAGAGACTGACTCCAACAGGAGAGAGACTGGCTCCAACAGGAGAGAGACTGACTCCAACAAACAGGAGAGAGACTGGCTCCAACAGGAGAGAGACTGGCTCCAACAGGAGAGAGACTGGCTCCAACAGGAGAGAGACTGGCTCCAACAGGAGAGAGACTGGCTCCAACAGGAGAGAGACTGGCTCCAACAGGAGAGAGACTGGCTCCAACAGGAGAGAGACTGGCTCCAACAGGAGAGAGACTGGCTCCAACAGGAGAGAGACTGGCTCCCACAGGAGAGAGGCTGGCTCCAACAGGAGAGAGACTGGCTCCAACAGGAGAGAGACTGGCTCCAACAGGAGAGAGACTGACTCCAACAGGAGAGAGACTGGCTCCAACAGGAGAGAGACTGACTCCAACATGAACAGGATAGAGACTGGCTCCAACAGGAGAGAGACTGGCTCCAACAGGAGAGAGACTGGCTCCAACATGACCAGGAGAGAGACTGGCTCCAACAGGAGAGAGACTGACTCCAACAGGAGAGAGACTGGCTCCAACATGAACAGGAGAGAGACTGGCTCCAACAGGAGAGAGACTGGCTCCAACAGGAGAGAGACTGGCTCCAACAGGAGAGAGACTGGCTCCAACAGGAGAGAGACTGGCTCCAACATGAACAGGAGAGAGACTGGCTCCAACAGGAGAGAGACTGACTCCAACAGGAGAGAGACTGTCTCCAACAGGAGAGAGACTGGCTCCAACAGGAGAGAGACTGACTCCAACACGAGAGAGACTGGCTCCAACAGGAGAGAGATAACTCCAACATGAATAGGAGAGAGACTGGCTCCAACAGGAAAGGACTGGCTCCAACAGGAGAGAGACTGGCTCCAACATGAATAGGAGAGACACTGGCTCCAACAGGAGAGAGACTGGCTCCAACATGAGAGAGACTGGCTCCAACATGAACAGGAGAGAGACTGACTCCAACAGGAGAGAGACTGGCTCCAACAGGAGAGAGACTGGCTCCAACAGGAGAGAGACTGGCTCCAACATGAATAGGAGAGAGACTGGCTCCAACAGGAGAGAGACTGGCTCCAACAGGAGAGAGACTGGCTCCAACAGGAGAGAGACTGTCTCCAACAGGAGAGAGACTGGCTCCAACAGGAGAGAGACTGACTCCAACAGGAGAGAGACTGACTCCAACAGGAGAGAGACTGGCTCCAACAGGAGAGAGACTGGCTCCAACAGGAGAGAGACTGACTCCAACAGGAGAGAGACTGGCTCCAACAGGAGAGAGATGACTCCAACATGAACAGGATAGAGACTGGCTCCAACAGGAGAGAGACTGGCTCCAACAGGAGAGAGACTGGCTCCAACAGGAGAGAGACTGGCTCCAACATGAACAGGAGAGAGACTGACTACAACAGGAGAGAGACTGGCTCCAACAGGAGAGAGACTGGCTCCAACATGAATAGGAGAGACTGGCTCCAACAGGAGAGAGACTGGCTCCAACAGGAGAGAGACTGGCTCCAACAGGAGAGAGACTGGCTCTAACAGGAGAGAGACTGGCTCCAACATGAACAGGAGAGAGACTGGCTCCAACAGGAGAGAGACTGGCTCCAACATGAACAGGAGAGAGACTGGCTCCAACAGGAGAGAGACTGGCTCCAACAGGAGAGAGACTGACTCCAACATGAATAGGAGAGAGACTGGCTCCAACAGGAGAGGGACTGGCTCCAACAGGAGAGAGACTGGCTCCAACATGAACAGGAGAGAGACTGGCTCCAACATGAACAGGAGAGAGACTGGCTCCAACAGGAGAGAGATTGGCTCCAACAGGAGAGAGACTGACTCCAACAGGAGAGAGACTGGCTCCAACAGGAGAGAGACTGACTCCAACAGGAGAGATACTGGCTCCAACAGGAGAGAGATGACTCCAACATGAACAGGATAGAGACTGGCTCCAACAGGAGAGAGACTGGCTCCAACAGGAGAGAGACTGGCTCCAACAGGAGAGAGACTGGCTCCAACAGGAGAGAGACTGGCTCCAACATGAACAGGAGAGAGACTGACTACAACAGGAGAGAGACTGGCTCCAACAGGAGAGAGACTGGCTCCAACATGAATAGGAGAGAGACTGGCTCCAACAGGAGAGAGACTTGCTCCAACAGGAGAGAGACTGGCTCCAACAGGAGAGAGAATGGCTCTAACAGGAGAGAGACTGGCTCCAACATGAACAGGAGAGAGACTGGCTCCAACAGGAGAGAGACTGACTCCAACATGAACAGGAGAGAGACTGGCTCCAACAGGAGAGAGACTGGCTCCAACAGGAGAGAGACTGACTCCAACATGAATAGGAGAGAGACTGGCTCCAACATGAATAGGAGAGAGACTGGCTCCAACATGAATAGGAGAGAGACTGGCTCCAACATGATCAGGAGAGAGACTGGCTCCAACAGGAGAGAGACTGGCTCCAACAGGAGAGAGACTGGCTCCAACAGGAGAGAGACTGGCTCCAACATGACCAGGAGAGAGACTGGCTCCAACAGGAGAGAGACTGACTCCAACAGGAGAGAGACTGGCTCCAACATGAACAGGAGAGAGACTGGCTCCAACAGGAGAGAGACTGGCTCCAACAGGAGAGAGACTGGCTCCAACAGGAGAGAGACTGGCTCCAACAGGAGAGAGACTGGCTCCAACATGAACAGGAGAGAGACTGGCTCCAACAGGAGAGAGACTGACTCCAACAGGAGAGAGACTGACTCCAACAGGAGAGAGACTGGCTCCAACATGAACAGGAGAGAGACTGGCTCCAACAGGAGAGAGACTGGCTCCAATAGGAGAGAGACTGGCTCCAACAGGAGGGAGACTGGCTCCAACATGAATAGAAGAGAGACTGGCTCCAACATGAATAGAAGAGAGACTGGCTCCAACATGAATAGAAGTGAGACTGGCTCCAACAGGAGAGAGACTGGCTCCAACATGAACAGGAGAGAGACTGGCCCCAACAGGAGAGAGACTGGCTCCAACAGGAGGGAGACTGGCCCCAACAGGAGAGAGACTGGCTCCAACAGGATTTAGACTGGCTCCAACAGTAGAGAGACTGGCTCCAACATGAATAGGAGAGAGACTGGCTCCAACAGGAGAGAGACTGGCTCCAACAGGAGAGAGACTGGCTCCAACAGGAGAGAGACTTGCTCCAACATGAACAGGAGAGAGACTGGCTCCAACATGAACAGGAGAGAGACTGGCTCCAACAGGAGAGAGACTGGCTCCAACAGGAGAGAGACTGGCTCCAAAAGGAGAGAGACTGGCTCCAACATGACCAGGAGAGAGACTGGCTCCAACAGGAGAGAGACTGACTCCAACAGGAGAGAGACTGGCTCCAACATGAACAGGAGAGAGACTGGCTCCAACAGGAGAGAGACTGGCTCCAACAGGAGAGAGACTGGCTCCAACAGGAGAGAGAATGGCTCCAACATGAACAGGAGAGAGACTGGCTCCAACAGGAGAGAGACTGACTCCAACAGGAGAGAGACTGGCTCCAACATGAACAGGAGAGAGACTGGCTCCAACAGGAGAGAGACTGGCTCCAACAGGAGAGAGATTGTCTCCACCATGAATAGGAGAGAGACTGGCTCCAACAGGAGAGAGACTGGCTCCAACAGGAGAGAGACTGACTCCAACAGGAGAGAGACTGGCTCCAACAGGAGAGAGACTGGCTCCAACAGGAGAGAGACTGGCTCCAACAGGAGAGAGACTGGCTCCAACAGGAGAGAGACTGGCTCCAACAGGAGAGAGACTGGCTCCAACAGGAGAGAGATTGGCTCCAACATGAACAGGAGAGAGACTGGCTCCAACATGAACAGGAGAGAGACTGGCTCCCACAGGAGAGAGACTGGCTCCAACAGGAGAGAGACTGGCTCCAACATGAACAGGAGAGAGACTGTCTCCAACAGGAGAGAGACTGGCGCCAACATGAAAGAGACTAGCTCCTACATGAATAGGAGAGAGACTGGCTCCAACAGGAGAGAGACTGGCTAAAACAGGAGAGAGACTGGCTCCAACATGAATAGGAGAGAGACTGACTCCAACATGAATAGGAGAGAGATTGGCTCCAACAGGAGAGAGACTGGCTCCAACATGAACAGGAGAGAGACTGGCACAAACATGAACAGGAGAGAGACTGGCTCCAACAGGAGAGAGAATGGCTCCAACATGAACAGGAGAGAGACTGGCTCCAACAGGAGAGAGACTGGCTCCAACAGGAGAGAGACTGGCTCCAACAGGAGAGAGACTTGCTCCAACATGAACAGGAGAGAGACTGGCTCCAACATGAACAGGAGAGAGACTGGCTCCAACAGGAGAGAGACTGGCTCCAACAGGAGAGAGACTGGCTCCAAAAGGAGAGAGACTGGCTCCAACATGACCAGGAGAGAGACTGGCTCCAACAGGAGAGAGACTGACTCCAACAGGAGAGAGACTGGCTCCAACATGAACAGGAGAGATACTGGCTCCAACAGGAGAGAGACTGGCTCCAACAGGAGAGAGACTGGCTCCAACAGGAGAGAGACTGGCTCCAACATGAACAGGAGAGAGACTGGCTCCAACAGGAGAGAGACTGACTCCAACAGGAGAGAGACTGGCTCCAACATGAACAGGAGAGAGACTGGCTCCAACAGGAGAGAGACTGGCTCCAACAGGAGAGAGATTGTCTCCACCATGAATAGGAGAGAGACTGGCTCCAACAGGAGAGAGACTGGCTCCAACAGGAGAGAGACTGACTCCAACAGGAGAGAGACTGGCTCCAACAGGAGAGAGACTGGCTCCAACAGGAGAGAGACTGGCTCCAACAGGAGAGAGACTGGCTCCAACAGGAGAGAGACTGGCTCCAACAGGAGAGAGACTGGCTCCAACAGGAGAGAGATTGGCTCCAACAGGAGAGAGACTGGCTCCAACATGAACAGGAGAGAGACTGGCTCCCACAGGAGAGAGACTGGCTCCAACAGGAGAGAGACTGGCTCCAACATGAACAGGAGAGAGACTGGCTCCAACAGGAGAGAGACTGGCGCCAACATGAAAGAGACTAGCTCCTACATGAATAGGAGAGAGACTGGCTCCAACAGGAGAGAGACTGGCTAAAACAGGAGAGAGACTGGCTCCAACATGAATAGGAGAGAGACTGACTCCAACATGAATAGGAGAGAGATTGGCTCCAACAGGAGAGAGACTGGCTCCAACATGAACAGGAGAGAGACTGGCACAAACATGAACAGGAGAGAGACTGGCTCCAACAGGAGAGAGAATGGCTCCAACATGAACAGGAGAGAGACTGGCTCCAACAGGAGAGAGACTGGCTCCAACAGGAGAGAGACTGGCTCCAACAGGAGAGAGACTGGCTCCAACATGAATAGGAGAGAGATTGGCTCCAACAGGAGAGAGACTGGCTCCAACATGAACAGGAGAGAGACTGGCACAAACATGAACAGGAGAGAGACTGGCTCCAACAGGAGAGAGAATGGCTCCAACATGAACAGGAGAGAGACTGGCTCCAACAGGAGAGAGACTGGCTCCAACAGGAGAGAGACTGGCTCCAACAGGAGAGAGACTGGCTCCAACATGAATAGGAGAGAGACTGGCTCCAACAGAAGAGAGACTGGCTCAAACATGAATAGGAGAGAGACTGGCTCCAACAGGAGAGAGACTGGCTCCAACAGGAGAGAGACTGGCTCCAACAGGAGAGAGACTGGCTCCAACAGGAGAGAGACTGGCTCCAACATGAATAGGAGAGAGACTGGCTCCAACAGGAGAGAGACTGCCTCAAACATGAATAGGAGAGAGACTGGCTCCAACAGGAGAGAGACTGGCTCCAACATGAATAGGAGAGAGACTGGCTCCAACAGGAGAGAGACTGGCTCCAACATGAATAGAAGAGAGACTGGCTCCAACAGGAGAGAGACTGACTCCAACAGGAGAGAGACTGGCTCCAACAGGAGAGAGACTGGCTCCCACAGGAGAGAGACTGGCTCCAACAGGAGAGAGACTGGCTCCAACAGGAGAGAGACTGGCTCCAACAGGAGAGAGACTGGCTCCAACATGAACAGGAGAGAGACTGGCTCCCACAGGAGAGAGACTGGCTCCAACAGGAGAGAGACTGGCTCCAACATGAACAGGAGAGAGACTGGCTCCAACAGGAGAGAGACTGGCGCCAACATGAAAGAGACTAGCTCCTACAGAACAGGAGAGAGACTGGCTCCAACAGGAGAGAGACTGGCTCAAACAGGAGAGAGACTGGCTCCAACATGAAAGGAGAGAGACTGGCTCCAACAGAGGAGAGAGACTGGCTCCAACAGGAGAGAGACTGGCTCCAACATGAACAGGAGAGAGACTGGCACAAACATGAACAGGAGAGAGACTGGCTCCAACAGGAGAGAGACTGGCTCCAACATGACAGGAGAGAGACTGGCTCCAACAGGAGAGAGACTGGCTCCAACAGGAGAGAGACTGGCTCCAACAGGAGAGAGACTGGCTCCAACATGAATAGGAGAGAGACTGGCTCCAACAGGAGAGAGACTGGCTCCAACATGAACAGGAGAGAGACTGGCACCAACATGAACAGGAGAGAGACTGGCTCCAACAGGAGAGAGACTGGCTCCAACATGAACAGGAGAGAGACTGGCTCCAACAGGAGAGAGACTGGCTCCAACAGGAGAGAGACTGGCTCCAACAGGAGAGAGACTGGCTCCAACATGAACAGGAGAGAGACTGGCTCCAACAGAAGAGAGACTGGCTCCAACAGAGGAGAGAGACTGGCTCCAACAGGAGAGAGACTGGCTCCAACAGGAGAGAGACTGGCTCCAACAGGAGAGAGACTGGCTCCAACAGGAGAGAGACTGGCTCCAACATGAAAGGAGAGAGACTGGCTCCAACAGGAGAGAGACTGCCTCCAACAAAAGGAGAGAGACTGGCTCCAACAGGAGAGAGACTGGCTCCAACATGAATAGGAGAGAGACTGGCTCCAACAGGAGAGAGACTGGCTCCAACATGAATAGAAGAGAGACTGGCTCCAACAGGAGAGAGACTGACTCCAACAGGAGAGAGACTGGCTCCAACAGGAGAGAGACTGGCTCCCACAGGAGAGAGACTGGCTCCAACAGGAAAGGAGACTGGCTCCAACAGGAGAGAGACTGACTCCAACAATAGGAGAGTGACTGGCTCTAACAGGAGTGACTGGCTCCAACAGGAGAGAGACTGGATCCAACAGGAGAGAGACTGGCTCCAACAGGAGAGAGACTGTCTCCACCATGAATAGGAGAGAGACTGGCTCCAACAGGAGAGAGACTGGCTCCAACAGGAGAGAGACTGGCTCCAACAGGAGAGAGACTGGCTCCAACAGGAGAGAGACTGGCTCCAACAGGAGAGAGACTGGCTCCAACAGGAGAGAGACTGGCTCCGACAGGAGAGAGACTGGCTCCAACAGGAGAGAGACTGGCTCCAACAGGAGAGAGACTGGCTCCAACAGGAGAGAGACTGGCTCCAACATGAACAGGAGAGAGACTGTCTCCAACAGGAGAGAGACTGGCACCAACATGAAGAGACTAGCTCCAACATGAATAGGAGAGAGACTGGCTCCAACAGGAGAGAGACTGGCTCCAACAGGAGAGAGACTGGCTCCAACATGAACAGGAGAGACTGACTCCAACAGAACAGGAGAGAGACTGGCTCCAACATGAATAGGAGAGAGACTGGCTCCAACAGGAGAGAGACTGGCTCCAACAAGAGAGAGACTGGCTCCAACAGGAGAGAGACTGGCTCCAACATGAGAGAGACTGGCTCCAACAGGAGAGAGACTGGCTCCAACAGTAGAGAGACTGGCTCCAACAAAGGAGAGAGACTGGCTCCAACAGGAGAGAGACTGGCTCCAACAGGAGAGAGACTGGCTCCAACAGGAGAGAGACTGGCCCCAACAGGAGAGAGACTGGCTCCAACAGGAGAGAGACTGGCTCCAACAGGAGAGAGACTGGCTCCAACAGGAGAGAGACTGACTCCAACAGGAGAGAGACTGACTCCATCAGGAGAGAGACTGGCTCCAACAGGAGAGAGACTGACTCCAACAGGAGAGAGACTGGCTCCAACAGGAGAGTGACTGGCTCCAACAGGAGAGAGACTGGCTCCAACAGGAGAGAGACTGGCTCCAACAGGAGAGAGACTAGCTCCAACAGGAGAGAGACTGGCTCCAACAGGAGAGAGACTGGCTCCAACAGGAGAGAGACTGGCTCCAACAGGAGAGAGACTGGCTCCAACAGGAGAGAGACTGGCTCCAACAGGAGAGAGACTGGCTCCAACATGAATAGGAGAGAGACTGGCCCCAACAGGAGAGAGACTGGCTCCAACAGGAGAGAGACTGGCTCCAACAGGAGAGAGACTGGCTCCAACAGGAGAGAGACTGGCTCCAACATGAACAGGAGAGAGACTGGCTCCAACAGGAGAGAGACTGGCTCCAACATGAGAGAGACTGGCTCCAACAGGAGAGAGACTGGCTCCAACATGAACAGGAGAGAGACTGGCTCCAACAGGAGAGAGACTGGCTCCAACAGGAGAGAGACTGGCCCCAACAGGAGAGAGACTGGCTCCAACAGGAGAGAGACTGGCTCCAACAGGAGAGAGACTGACTCCAACAGGAGAGAGACTGGCTCCAACATGAATAGGAGAGAGACTGGCCCCAACAGGAGAGAGACTGGCTCCAACAGGAGAGAGACTGGCTCCAACAGGAGAGAGACTGGCTCCAACAGGAGAGAGACTGGCTCCAACATGAACAGGAGAGAGACTGGCTCCAACAGGAGAGAGACTGGCTCCAACATGAGAGAGACTTGCTCCAACAGGAGAGAGACTGGCTCCAACAGGAGAGAGACTAGCTCCAACAGGAGAGAGACTGGCTCCAACAGGAGAGAGACTGGCTCCAACAGGAGAGAGACTAGCTCCAACAGGAGAGAGACTGGCTCCAACAGGAGAGACTCGCTCCAACAGGAGAGAGACTGGCTCCAACAGAGGAGAGACTGGCCCCAACAGGAGAGAGACTGGCTCCAACAGGAGAGAGACTGGCTCCAACAAGGAGAGAGACTGGCTCCAACAGGAGAGAGACTGGCTCCAACAGGAGAGAGACTGGCTCCAACAGGAGAGAGACTGGCTCCAACATGAACAGGAGAGAGACTGGCTCCAACAGGAGAGAGACTGACTCCAACAGGAGAGAGACTGGCTCCAACATGAACAGGAGAGAGACTGGCTCCAACAGGAGAGAGACTGGCTCCAATAGGAGAGAGACTGGCTCCAACAGGAGGGAGACTTGCTCCAACATGAATAGAAGAGACACTGGCTCCAACATGAATAGAAGAGAGACTGGCTCCAACATGAATAGAAGAGAGACTGGCTCCAACAGGAGAGAGACTGGCTCCAACATGAACAGGAGAGAGACTGTCCCCAACAGGAGAGAGACTGGCTCTAACAGGAGAGAGACTGGCCCCAACAGGAGAGAGACTGGCTCCAACAGGAGAGAGACTGACTCCAACAGTAGAGAGACTGGCTCCAACATGAATAGGAGAGAGACTGGCTCCAACTGGAGAGAGACTGGCTCCAACAGGAGAGAGACTGGCTCCAACAGGAGAGAGACTGGCTCCAACATGAACAGGAGAGAGACTGGCTCCAACATGAACAGGAGAGAGACTGGCTCCAACAGGAGAGAGACTGGCTCCAACAGGAGAGAGACTGGCTCCAACAGGAGAGAGACTGGCTCCAACAGGAGAGAGACTGGCTCCAACAGGAGAGAGACTGGCACCAACAGGAGAGAGACTGACTCCAACAGGAGAGAGACTGGCTCCAACATGAACAGGAGAGAGACTGGCTCCAACATGAACAGGAGAGAGACTGGCTCCAACAGGAGAGAGACTGGCTCCAACAGGAGAGAGACTGGCTCCAACAGGAGAGAGACTGGCTCCAACATGAACAGGAGAGAGACTGGCTCCAACAGGAGAGAGACTGACTCCAACAGGAGAGAGACTGGCTCCAACATGAACAGGAGAGAGACTGGCTCCAACAGGAGAGAGACTGGCTCCAATAGGAGAGAGACTGGCTCCAACAGGAGAGCGACTGGCTCCAACATGAATAGAAGAGAGACTGGCTCCAACATGAATAGAAGAGAGACTGGCTCAAACAGGAGAGAGACTGGCTCCAACATGAACAGGAGAGAGACTGGCCCCAACAGGAGAGAGACTGGCTCCAACAGGAGAGAGACTGGCCCCAACAGGAGAGAGACTGGCTCCAACAGGAGAAAGACTGGCTCCAACAGGAGAGAGATGACTCCAACATGAACAGGATAGAGACTGGCTCCAACAGGAGAGAAACTGGCTCCAACAGGAGAGAGACTGGCTCCAACAGGAGAGAGACTGGCTCCAACAGGAGAGAGACTGGCTCCAACATGAACAGGAGAGAGACTGACTACAACAGGAGAGAGACTGGCTCCAACAGGAGAGAGACTGGCTCCAACATGAATAGGAGAGAGACTGGCTCCAACAGGAGAGAGACTGGCTCCAACAGGAGAGAGACTGGCTCCAACAGGAGAGAGACTGGCTCTAACAGGAGAGAGACTGGCTCCAACATGAACAGGAGAGAGACTGGCTCCAACAGGAGAGAGACTGGCTCCAACATGAACAGGAGAGAGACTGGCTCCAACAGGAGAGAGCCTGGCTCCAACAGGAGAGAGACTGTCTCCAACATGAACAGGAGAGAGACTGGCTCCAACAGGAGAGAGACTGGCTCCAACAGGAGAGAGACTGGCTCCAACATGAACAGGAGAGAGACTGGCTCCAACATGAATAGGAGAGAGACTGGCTCCAACAGGAGAGAGACTGGCTCCAACATGAACAGGAGAGAGACTGGCTCCAACAGGAGAGAGACTGGCTCCAACAGGAGAGAGACTGACTCCAACAGGAGAGAGACTGGCTCCAACAGGAGAGAGACTGGCTCCAACAGGAGAGAGACTGACTCCAACATGAACAGGAGAGAGACTGGCTCAAACAGGAGAGAGACTGGCTCCAACAGGAGAGAGACTGGCTCCAACAGGAGAGAGACTGGCTCCAACATGAACAGGAGAGAGACTGACTACAACAGGAGAGAGACTGGCTCCAACAGGAGAGAGACTGGCTCCAACATGAACAGGAGAGAGACTGGCTCCAACAGGAGAGAGACTGGCTCCAACAGGAGAGAGACTGGCTCCAACAGGAGAGAGACTGGCTCCAACAGGAGAGAGACTGGCTCCAACAGGAGAGAGACTGGCTCCAACAGGAGAGAGATGACTCCAACATGAACAGGATAGAGACTGGCTCAAACAGGAGAGAGACTGGCTCCAACAGGAGAGAGACTGGCTCCAACAGGAGAGAGACTGGCTCCAACAGGAGAGAGACTGGCTCCAACATGAGAGAGACTGGCTCCAACATGGATATAGGAGAGAGACTGGCTCCAACAGGAGAGAGACTGGCTCCAACAGGAGAGAGACTGGCTCCAACAGGAGAGAGACTGGCTCCAACAGGAGAGAGACTGGCTCCAACAGGAGAGAGACTGGCTCCAACATGAACAGGAGAGAGACTGGCTCCAACAGGAGAGAGACTGGCTCCAACATGAACAGGAGAGAGACTGGCTCCAACAGGAGAGAGACTGGCTCCAACAGGAGAGAGACTGGCTCCAACAGGAGAGAGACTAGCTCCAACATGAACAGGAGAGAGACTGGCTCCAACAGGAGAGAGACTGGCTCCAATAGGAGAGAGACTGGCTCCAACAGGAGAGAGACTGGCTCCAACAGGAGAGAGACTGGCTCCAACAGGAGAGAGACTGGCTCCAACAGGAGAGAGACTAGCTCCAACATGAACAGGAGAGAGACTGGCTCCAACAGGAGAGAGACTGGCTCCAATAGGAGAGAGACTTGCTCCAACATGAATAGAAGAGAGACTGGCTCCAACATTAATAGAAGAGAGACTGACTCCAACATGAATAGAAGAGAGACTGGCTCCAACAGGAGAGAGACTGGCTCCAACATGAACAGGAGAGAGACTGGCCCCAACAGGAGAGAGACTGGCTCTAACAGGAGAGAGACTGGCCCCAACAGGAGAGAGACTGGCTCCAACAGGAGAGAGACTGGCTCCAACAGTAGAGAGACTGGCTCCAACATGAATAGGAGAGAGACTGGCTCCAACTGGAGAGAGACTGGCTCCAACAGGAGAGAGACTGGCTCCAACAGGAGAGAGACTGGCTCCAACATGAACAGGAGAGAGACTGGCTCCAACATGAACAGGAGAGAGACTGGCTCCAACAGGAGAGAGACTGGCTCCAACAGGAGAGAGACTGGCTCCAACAGGAGAGAGACTGGCTCCAACAGGAGAGAGACTGGCTCCAACAGTAGAGAGACTGGCTCCAACAGGAGAGCGACTGGCTCCAACATGAATAGAAGAGAGACTGGCTCCAACATGAATAGAGAGAGACTGGCTCAAACAGGAGAGAGACTGGCTCCAACATGAACAGGAGAGAGACTGGCCCCAACAGGAGAGAGACTGGCTCCAACAGGAGAGAGACTGGCCCCAACAGGAGAGAGACTGGCTCCAACAGGAGAGAGACTGGCTCCAACAGTAGAGAGACTGGCTCCAACATGAATAGGAGAGAGACTGGCTCCAACAGGAGAGAGACTGGCTCCAACAGGAGAGAGACTGGCTCCAACAGGAGAGAGACTGGCTCCAACAGGAGAGAGACTGGCTCCAACAGGAGAGAGACTGGCTCCAACAGGAGAGAGACTGACTCCAACAGGGGAGAGACTGGCTCCAACAGGAGAGAGACTGGCTCCAACAGGAGAGAGACTGGCTCCAACAGGAGAGAGACTGGCTCCAACAGGAGAGAGACTGGCTCCAACAGGAGAGAGACTGGCCCCAACAGGAGAGAGACTGGCTCTAACAGGAGAGAGACTGGCCCCAACAGGAGAGAGACTGGCTCCAACAGGAGAGAGACTGGCTCCAACAGTAGAGAGACTGGCTCCAACATGAATAGGAGAGAGACTGGCTCCAACTGGAGAGAGACTGGCTCCAACAGGAGAGAGACTGGCTCCAACAGGAGAGAGACTGGCTCCAACATGAACAGGAGAGAGACTGGCTCCAACATGAACAGGAGAGAGACTGGCTCCAACAGGAGAGAGACTGGCTCCAACAGGAGAGAGACTGGCTCCAACAGGAGAGAGACTGGCTCCAACAGGAGAGAGACTGGCTCCAACATGACCAGGAGAGAGACTGGCACCAACAGGAGAGAGACTCGCTCCAACAGGAGAGAGACTGGCTCCAACATGAACAGGAGAGAGACTGGCTCCAACAGGAGAGAGACTGGCTCCAACAGGAGAGAGTCTGGCTCCAACAGGAGAGAGACTGGCTCCAACAGGAGAGAGACTGGCTCCAACATGAACAGGAGAGAGACTGGCTCCAACAGGAGAGAGACTGACTCCAACAGGAGAGAGACTGGCTCCAAAGGAGAGAGACTGGCTCCAACAGGAGAGCGACTGGCTCCAACATGAATAGGAGAGAGACTGGCTCCAACAGGAGAGAGACTGGCTCCAATAGGAGAGAGACTGGCTCCAACAGGAGAGCGACTGGCTCCAACATGAATAGAAGAGAGACTGGCTCCAACATGAATAGAAGAGAGACTGGCTCAAACAGGAGAGAGACTGGCCCCAACAGGAGAGAGACTGGCTCCAACAGGAGAGAGACTGGCCCCAACAGGAGAGAGACTGGCTCCAACAGGAGAGAGACTGGCTCTAACAGGAGAGAGACTGGCTCCAACATGAACAGGAGAGAGACTGGCTCCAACAGGAGAGAGACTGGCTCCAACATGAACAGGAGAGAGACTGGCTCCAACAGGAGAGAGCCTGGCTCCAACAGGAGAGAGACTGTCTCCAACATGAACAGGAGAGAGACTGGCTCCAACAGGAGAGAGACTGGCTCCAACAGGAGAGAGACTGGCTCCAACATGAATAGGAGAGAGACTGGCTCCAACATGAATAGGAGAAAGACTGGCTCCAACAGGAGAGAGACTGGCTCCAACATGAACAGGAGAGAGACTGGCTCCAACAGGAGAGAGACTGGCTCCAACAGGAGAGAGACTGACTCCAACAGGAGAGAGACTGGCTCCAACAGGAGAGAGACTGGCTCCAACAGGAGAGAGATGACTCCAACATGAACAGGATAGAGACTGGCTCAAACAGGAGAGAGACTGGCTCCAACAGGAGAGAGACTGGCTCCAACAGGAGAGAGACTGGCTCCAACATGAACAGGAGAGAGACTGACTACAACAGGAGAGAGACTGGCTCCAACAGGAGAGAGACTGGCTCCAACATGAATAGGAGAGAGACTGACTCCAACAGGAGAGAGACTGGCTCCAACAGGAGAGAGACTGGCTCCAACAGGAGAGAGACTGGCTCCAACAGGAGAGAGACTGGCTCCAACAGGAGAGAGACTGGCTCCAACAGGAGAGAGATGACTCCAACATGAACAGGATAGAGACTGGCTCAAACAGGAGAGAGACTGGCTCCAACAGGAGAGAGACTGGCTCCAACAGGAGAGAGACTGGCTCCAACAGGAGAGAGACTGGCTCCAACATGAGAGAGACTGGCTCCAACATGGATATAGGAGAGAGACTGGCTCCAACAGGAGAGAGACTGGCTCCAACAGGAGAGAGACTGGCTCCAACAGGAGAGAGACTGGCTCCAACAGGAGAGAGACTGGCTCTAACAGGAGAGAGACTGGCTCCAACATGAACAGGAGAGAGATTGGCTCCAACAGGAGAGAGACTGGCTCCAACATGAACAGGAGAGAGACTGGCTCCAACAGGAGAGAGACTGGCTCCAACAGGAGAGAGACTGGCTCCAACAGGAGAGAGACTAGCTCCAACATGAACAGGAGAGAGACTGGCTCCAACAGGAGAGAGACTGGCTCCAATAGGAGAGAGACTGGCTCCAACAGGAGAGAGACTGGCTCCAACAGGAGAGAGACTGGCTCCAACAGGAGAGAGACTGGCTCCAACAGGAGAGAGACTAGCTCCAACATGAACAGGAGAGAGACTGGCTCCAACAGGAGAGAGACTGGCTCCAACAGGAGAGAGACTTGCTCCAACATGAATAGAAGAGAGACTGGCTCCAACATTAATAGAAGAGAGACTGGCTCCAACATGAATAGAAGAGAGACTGGCTCCAACAGGAGAGAGACTGGCTCCAACATGAACAGGAGAGAGACTGGCCCCAACAGGAGAGAGACTGGCTCTAACAGGAGAGAGACTGGCCCCAACAGGAGAGAGACTGGCTCCAACAGGAGAGAGACTGGCTCCAACAGTAGAGAGACTGGCTCCAACATGAATAGGAGAGAGACTGGCTCCAACTGGAGAGAGACTGGCTCCAACAGGAGAGAGACTGGCTCCAACAGGAGAGAGACTGGCTCCAACATGAACAGGAGAGAGACTGGCTCCAACATGAACAGGAGAGACTGGCTCCAACAGGAGAGAGACTGGCTCCAACAGGAGAGAGACTGGCTCCAACAGGAGAGAGACTGGCTCCAACAGTAGAGAGACTGGCTCCAACAGGAGAGAGACTGGCTCCAACATGAATAGAAGAGAGACTGGCTCCAACATGAATAGAAGAGAGACTGGCTCAAACAGGAGAGAGACTGGCTCCAACATGAACAGGAGAGAGACTGGCCCCAACAGGAGAGAGACTGGCTCCAACAGGAGAGAGACTGGCCCCAACAGGAGAGAGACTGGCTCCAACAGGAGAGAGACTGGCTCCAACAGTAGAGAGACTGGCTCCAACATGAATAGGAGAGAGACTGGCTCCAACAGGAGAGAGACTGGCTCCAACAGGAGAGAGACTGGCTCCAACAGGAGAGAGACTGGCTCCAACAGGAGAGAGACTGGCTCCAACAGGAGAGAGACTGGCTCCAACAGGAGAGAGACTGACTCCAACAGGGGAGAGACTGGCTCCAACAGGAGAGAGACTGGCTCCAACAGGAGAGAGACTGGCTCCAACAGGAGAGAGACTGGCTCCAACAGGAGAGAGACTGGCTCCAACAGGAGAGAGACTGGCCCCAACAGGAGAGAGACTGGCTCTAACAGGAGAGAGACTGGCCCCAACAGGAGAGAGACTGGCTCCAACAGGAGAGAGACTGGCTCCAACAGTAGAGAGACTGGCTCCAACATGAATAGGAGAGAGACTGGCTCCAACTGGAGAGAGACTGGCTCCAACAGGAGAGAGACTGGCTCCAACAGGAGAGAGACTGGCTCCAACATGAACAGGAGAGAGACTGGCTCCAACATGAACAGGAGAGAGACTGGCTCCAACAGGAGAGAGACTGGCTCCAACAGGAGAGAGACTGGCTCCAACAGGAGAGAGACTGGCTCCAACAGGAGAGAGACTGGCTCCAACATGACCAGGAGAGAGACTGGCACCAACAGGAGAGAGACTGACTCCAACAGGAGAGAGACTGGCTCCAACATGAACAGGAGAGAGACTGGCTCCAACAGGAGAGAGACTGGCTCCAACAGGAGAGAGTCTGGCTCCAACAGGAGAGAGACTGGCTCCAACAGGAGAGAGACTGGCTCCAACATGAACAGGAGAGAGACTGGCTCCAACAGGAGAGAGACTGACTCCAACAGGAGAGAGACTGGCTCCAAAAGGAGAGAGACTGGCTCCAACAGGAGAGCGACTGGCTCCAACATGAATAGGAGAGAGACTGGCTCCAACAGGAGAGAGACTGGCTCCAACAGGAGAGAGACTGGCTCCAACAGGAGAGCGACTGGCTCCAACATGAATAGAAGAGAGACTGGCTCCAACATGAATAGAAGAGACTGGCTCAAACAGGAGAGAGACTGGCTCCAACATGAACAGGAGAGAGACTGGCCCCAACAGGAGAGAGACTGGCTCCAACAGGAGAGAGACTGGCCCCAACAGGAGAGAGACTGGCTCCAACAGGAGAGAGACTGGCTCCAACAGTAGAGAGACTGGCTCCAACATGAATAGGAGAGAGACTGGCTCCAACAGGAGAGAGACTGGCTCCAACAGGAGAGAGACTGGCTCCAACAGGAGAGAGACTGGCTCCAACAGGAGAGAGACTGGCTCCAACAGGAGAGAGACTGGCTCCAACAGGAGAGAGACTGGCTCCAACAGGAGAGAGACTGGCTCCAACAGGAGAGAGACTGGCTCCAACAGGAGAGAGACTGGCTCCAACAGGAGAGAGACTGGCTCCAACAGGAGAGAGACTGGCTCCAACAGGAGAGAGACTAGCTCCAACAGGAGAGAGACTGGCTCCAACAGGAGAGAGACTGGCTCCAACAGGAGAGAGACTAGCTCCAACAGGAGAGAGACTGGCTCCAACAGGAGAGAGACTGACTCCAACAGGAGAGAGACTGGCTCCAACATGAATAGGAGAGAGACTGGCCCCAACAGGAGAGAGACTGGCTCCAACAGGAGAGAGACTGGCTCCAACATGAATAGGAGAGAGACTGGCTCCAACAGGAGAGAGACTGGCTCCAACAGGAGAGAGACTGGCTCCAACAGGAGAGACTGGCTCCAACAGGAGAGAGACTGGCTCCAACAGGAGAGAGACTGGCTCCAACAGGAGAGAGACTGGCTCCAACAGGAGAGAGACTGGCTCCAACAGGAGAGAGACTGGCTCCAACAGGAGAGAGACTGGCTCCAACAGGAGAGAGACTGGCTCCAACAGGAGAGAGACTGGCTCCAACAGGAGAGACTGGCTCCAACAGGAGAGAGACTGGCTCCAACAGGAGAGAGACTGGCTCCAACATGAAGAGAGAGACTGGCTCCAACAGGAGAGAGACTGGCTCCAACAGGAGAGAGACTGGCTCCAACAGGAGAGAGACTGGCTCCAACAGGAGAGAGACTGGCTCCAACAGGAGAGACTGGCTCTAACAGGAGAGAGACTGGCTCCAACAGGAGAGAGACTGGCTCCAACAGGAGAGACTGGCTCCAACAGGAGAGAGACTGGCTCCAACAGGAGAGAGACTGGCTCCAACAGGAGAGAGACTGGCTCCAACAGGAGAGAGACTGGCTCCAACAGGAGAGAGCTGGCTCCAACAGGAGAGAGACTGGCTCCAACAGGAGAGAGACTGGCTCCAACAGGAGAGAGACTGGCTCCAACAGGAGAGAGACTGGCTCCAACAGGAGAGAGACTGGCTCCAACAGGAGAGAGACTGGCTCCAACAGGAGAGAGACTGGCTCCAACAGGAGAGAGCTGGCTCCAACAGGAGAGAGACTGGCTCCAACAGGAGAGAGACTGGCTCCAACAGGAGAGAGACTGGCTCCAACAGGAGAGAGACTGGCTCCAACAGGAGAGAGACTGGCTCCAACAGGAGAGAGACTGGCTCCAACAGGAGAGAGACTGGCTCCAACAGGAGAGAGACTGGCTCCAACAGGAGAGAGACTGGCCCCAACAGGAGAGAGACTGGCTCCAACAGGAGAGAGACTGGCTCCAACAGGAGAGACTGGCTCCAACAGGAGAGACTGGCTCCAACAGGAGAGAGACTGGCCCCAACAGGAGAGAGACTGGCTCCAACAGGAGAGAGACTGGCTCCAACAGGAGAGAGACTGGCTCCAACAGGAGAGAGACTGGCTCCAACAGGAGAGAGACTGGCTCCAACAGGAGAGAGACTGGCTCCAACAGGAGAGAGACTGGCTCCAACAGGAGAGAGACTGGCTCCAACAGGAGAGAGACTGGCTCCAACAGAAAGGAGAGAGACTGGCTCCAACAGGAGAGAGACTGGCTCCAACAGGAGAGAGACTGGCTCCAACAGGAGAGAGACTGGCCCCAACAGGAGAGAGACTGGCTCCAACAGGAGAGAGACTGGCTCCAACAGGAGAGAGACTGGCTCCAACAGGAGAGAGACTGGCTCCAACAGGAGAGAGACTGGCTCCAACAGGAGAGAGACTGACTCCAACAGGAGAGAGACTGGCTCCAACAGGAGAGAGACTGGCTCCAACAGGAGAGAGACTGGCTCCAACAGGAGAGAGACTGGCTCCAACAGGAGAGAGACTGGCTCCAACAGGAGAGAGACTGGCTCCAACAGGAGAGAGACTGGCTCCAACAGGAGAGAGACTGGCTCCAACAGGAGAGAGACTGGCTCCAACAGGAGAGAGACTGGCTCCAACAGGAGAGAGACTGGCTCCAACAGGAGAGAGACTGGCTCCAACATGAACAGGAGAGAGACTGGCTCCAACAGGAGAGAGACTGGCTCCAACAGGAGAGAGACTGGCTCCAACAGGAGAGAGACTGGCTCCAACAGGAGAGAGACTGGCTCCAACATGAATAGGAGAGAGACTGGCTCCAACAGGAGAGAGACTGGCTCCAACAGGAGAGAGACTGGCTCCAACAGGAGAGAGACTGGCTCCAACATGAACAGGAGAGAGACTGGCTCCAACATGACAGGAGAGAGACTGGCTCCAACAGGAGAGAGACTGGCTCCAACAGGAGAGAGACTGGCTCCAACAGGAGAGAGACTGGCTCCAACAGGAGAGACTGGCTCCAACAGGAGAGAGACTGGCTCCAACAGGAGAGAGACTGGCTCCAACAGGAGAGAGACTGGCTCCAACAGGAGAGAGACTGGCTCCAACAGGAGAGAGACTGGCTCCAACAGGAGAGAGACTGGCTCCAACAGGAGAGAGACTGGCTCCAACAGGAGAGAGACTGGCTCCAACAGGAGAGAGCTGGCTCCAACAGGAGAGAGACTGGCTCCAACAGGAGAGAGACTGGCTCCAACAGGAGAGAGACTGGCTCCAACAGGAGAGAGACTGGCTCCAACAGGAGAGAGACTGGCTCCAACAGGAGAGAGACTGGCTCCAACAGGAGGAGACTGGCTCAACAGGAGAGAGACTGGCTCCAACAGGAGAGAACTGGCTCCAACAGGAGAGAGACTGGCTCCAACAGGAGAGAGACTGGCTCCAACAGGAGAGAGACTGGCTCCAACAGGAGAGAGACTGGCTCCAACATGAACAGGAGAGAGACTGGCTCCAACAGGAGAGAGACTGGCTCCAACAGGAGAGAGACTGGCTCCAACAGGAGAGAGACTGGCTCCAACAGGAGAGAGACTGGCTCCAACATGAATAGGAGAGAGACTGGCTCCAACAGGAGAGAGACTGGCTCCAACAGGAGAGAGACTGGCTCCAACAGGAGAGAGACTGGCTCCAACATGAACAGGAGAGACTGGCTCCAACAGGAGAGAGACTGGCTCCAACAGGAGAGAGACTGGCTCCAACAGGAGAGAGACTGGCTCCAACAGGAGAGAGACTGGCTCCAACAGGAGAGAGACTGGCTCCAACAGGAGAGAGACTGGCTCAACAGGAGAGACTGGCTCCAACAGGAGAGAGACTGGCTCCAACAGGAGAGAGACTGGCTCCAACAGGAGAGAGACTGGCTCCAACAGGAGAGAGACTGGCTCCAACAGGAGAGAGACTGGCTCCAACAGGAGAGAGACTGGCTCCAACAGGAGAGAGACTGGCTCCAACAGGAGAGACTGGCTCCAACAGGAGAGAGACTGGCTCCAACAGGAGAGAGACTGGCTCCAACAGGAGAGAGACTGGCTCCAACAGGAGAGAGACTGGCTCCAACAGGAGAGAGACTGGCTCCAACAGGAGAGAGACTGGCTCCAACAGGAGAGAGACTGGCTCCAACAGGAGAGAGACTGGCTCCAACAGGAGAGAGACTGGCTCCAACAGGAGAGAGACTGGCTCCAACAGGAGAGAGACTGGCTCCAACAGGAGAGAGACTGGCTCCAACAGGAGAGAGACTGGCTCCAACAGGAGAGAGACTGGCTCCAACAGGAGAGAGACTGGCTCCAACAGGAGAGAGACTGGCTCCAACAGGAGAGAGACTGGCTCCAACAGGAGAGAGACTGGCTCCAACAAGAGAGAGACTGGCTCCAACAGGAGAGAGACTGGCTCCAACATGAGAGAGACTGGCTCCAACAGGAGAGAGACTGGCTCCAACAGGAGAGACTGGCTCCAACAGAATGAGAGAGACTGGCTCCAACAGGAGAGAGACTGGCTCCAACAGGAGAGAGACTGGCTCCAACAGGAGAGAGACTGGCTCCAACAGGAGAGAGACTGGCTCCAACAGGAGAGAGACTGGCTCCAACAGGAGAGAGACTGGCTCCAACAGGAGAGAGACTGGCTCCAACAGGAGAGAGACTGGCTCCAACAGGAGAGAGACTGACTCCAACAGGAGAGAGACTGGCTCCAACAGGAGAGAGACTGGCTCCAACAGGAGAGAGACTGGCTCCAACAGGAGAGAGACTGGCTCCAACAGGAGAGAGACTGGCTCCAACAGGAGAGAGACTGGCTCCAACAGGAGAGAGACTGGCTCCAACAGGAGAGAGACTGGCTCCAACAGGAGAGAGACTGGCTCCAACAGGAGAGAGACTGACTCCAACAGGAGAGAGACTGGCTCCAACATGAATAGGAGAGAGACTGGCTCCAACAGGAGAGAGACTGGCTCCAACAGGAGAGAGACTGGCTCCAACAGGAGAGAGACTGGCTCCAACAGGAGAGAGACTGGCTCCAACAAGGAGAGAGACTGGCTCCAACAGGAGAGAGACTGGCTCCAACAGGAGAGAGACTGGCTCCAACAGGAGAGAGACTGGCTCCAACATGAACAGGAGAGAGACTGGCTCCAACAGGAGAGAGACTGGCTCCAACAGGAGAGAGACTGGCTCCAACAGGAGAGAGACTGGCTCCAACAGGAGAGAGACTGGCTCCAACAGGAGAGAGACTGGCTCCAACAGGAGAGAGACTGGCTCCAACATGAAAGGAGAGAGACTGGCTCCAACAGGAGAGAGACTGGCTCCAACAGGAGAGAGACTGGCTCCAACAGGAGAGAGACTGGCTCCAACAGGAGAGAGACTGGCTCCAACAGGAGAGAGACTGGCTCCAACAGGAGAGAGACTGGCTCCAACAGGAGAGAGACTGGCTCCAACAGGAGAGAGACTGGCTCCAACAGGAGAGAGACTGGCTCCAACAGGAGAGAGACTGGCTCCAACAGGAGAGAGACTGGCCCCAACAGGAGAGAGACTGGCTCCAACAGGAGAGAGACTGGCTCCAACAGGAGAGACTGGCTCCAACAGGAGAGAGACTGGCTCCAACAGGAGAGAGACTGGCTCCAACAGGAGAGACTGGCTCCAACAGGAGAGAGACTGGCTCCAACAGGAGAGAGACTGGCTCCAACAGGAGAGAGACTGGCTCCAACAGGAGAGACTGGCTCCAACAGGAGAGAGACTGGCTCCAACAGGAGAGAGACTGGCTCCAACAGGAGAGAGACTGGCTCCAACAGGAGAGAGACTGGCTCCAACAGGAGAGAGACTGGCTCCAACAGGAGAGAGACTGGCTCCAACAGGAGAGAGACTGGCTCCAACAGGAGAGAGACTGGCTCCAACAGGAGAGAGACTGGCTCCAACAGGAGAGAGACTGGCTCCAACATACAGGAGAGAGACTGGCTCCAACAGGAGAGAGACTGGCTCCAACAGGAGAGAGACTGGCTCCAACAGGAGAGAGACTGGCTCCAACAGGAGAGAGACTGGCTCCAACAGGAGAGAGACTGGCTCCAACAGGAGAGAGACTGGCTCCAACAGGAGAGAGACTGGCTCCAACAGGAGAGAGACTGGCTCCAACAGGAGAGAGACTGGCTCCAACAGGAGAGAGACTGGCTCCAACATGAACAGGAGAGAGACTGGCTCCAACAGGAGAGAGACTGGCTCCAACAGGAGAGAGACTGGCTCCAACAGGAGAGAGACTGGCTCCAACAGGAGAGAGACTGGCTCCAACAGGAGAGAGACTGGCTCCAACAGGAGAGAGACTGGCTCCAACAAACAGGAGAGAGACTGGCTCCAACAGGAGAGAGACTGGCTCCAACAGGAGAGAGACTGGCTCCAACAGGAGAGAGACTGGCTCCAACAGGAGAGAGACTGGCTCCAACAGGAGAGAGACTGGCTCCAACATGAATAGGAGAGAGACTGGCTCCAACAGGAGAGAGACTGGCTCCAACAGGAGAGAGACTGGCTCCAACAGGAGAGAGACTGGCTCCAACAGGAGAGAGACTGGCTCCAACAGGAGAGAGACTGGCTCCAACAGGAGAGAGACTGGCTCCAACAGGAGAGAGACTGGCTCCAACAGGAGAGAGACTGGCTCCAACATAGGAGAGAGACTGGCTCCAACAGGAGAGAGACTGGCTCCAACAGGAGAGAGACTGGCTCCAACAGGAGAGAGACTGGCTCCAACAGGAGAGAGACTGGCTCCAACAGGAGAGAGACTGGCTCCAACAGGAGAGAGACTGGCTCCAACAGGAGAGAGACTGGCTCCAACAGGAGAGAGACTGGCTCCAACAGGAGAGAGACTGGCTCCAACAGGAGAGAGACTGGCTCCAACATGAATAGGAGAGAGACTGGCTCCAACAGGAGAGAGACTGGCTCCAACAGGAGAGAGACTGGCTCCAACAGGAGAGAGACTGGCTCCAACAGGAGAGAGACTGGCTCCAACATGAACAGGAGAGAGACTGGCTCCAACAGGAGAGAGACTGACTCCAACAGGAGAGAGACTGGCTCCAACATGAACAGGAGAGAGACTGGCTCCAACAGGAGAGAGACTGGCTCCAACAGGAGAGAGACTGGCTCCAACATGGGAGAGAGACTGGCTCCAACAGGAGAGAGACTGGCTCCAACAGGAGAGAGACTGGCTCCAACAGGAGAGAGACTGGCTCCAACAGGAGAGAGACTGGCTCCAACAGGAGAGAGACTGGCTCCAACAGGAGAGAGACTGGCTCCAACAAGGAGAGAGACTGGCTCCAACAGGAGAGAGACTGGCTCCAACAGGAGAGAGACTGGCTCCAACATGAACAGGAGAGAGACTGGCTCCAACAGGAGAGAGACTGGCTCCAACAGGAGAGAGACTGGCTCCAACAGGAGAGAGACTGGCTCCAACAGGAGAGAGACTGGCCCCAACAGGAGAGAGACTGGCTCCAACAGGAGAGAGACTGGCTCCAACAGGAGAGAGACTGGCTCCAACAGGAGAGAGACTGGCTCCAACAGGAGAGAGAGACTGGCTCCAACAGGAGAGAGACTGGCTCCAACAGGAGAGAGACTGGCTCCAACAGGAGAGAGACTGGCTCCAACAGGAGAGAGACTGGCTCCAACATGGAGAGAGACTGGCTCCAACAGGAGAGAGACTGGCTCCAACAGGAGAGAGACTGGCTCCAACAGGAGAGAGACTGGCTCCAACAGGAGAGAGACTGGCTCCAACAGGAGAGAGACTGGCTCCAACAGGAGAGAGACTGGCTCCAACAGGAGAGAGACTGGCTCCAACAGGAGAGAGACTGGCTCCAACAGGAGAGAGACTGGCTCCAACAGGAGAGAGACTGGCTCCAACAGGAGAGAGACTGGCTCCAACAGACGGAGAGAGACTGGCTCCAACAGGAGAGAGACTGGCTCCAACAGGAGAGAGACTGGCTCCAACAGGAGAGAGACTGGCTCCAACAGGAGAGAGACTGGCTCCAACAGGAGAGAGACTGGCTCCAACAGGAGAGAGACTGGCTCCAACAGGAGAGAGACTGGCTCCAACAGGAGAGAGACTGACTCCAACAGGAGAGAGACTGGCTCCAACATGAATAGGAGAGAGACTGGCTCCAACAGGAGAGAGACTGGCTCCAACAGGAGAGAGACTGGCTCCAACAGGAGAGAGACTGGCTCCAACAGGAGAGAGACTGGCTCCAACAAGGAGAGAGACTGGCTCCAACAGGAGAGAGACTGGCTCCAACATGAGAGAGACTGGCTCCAACAGGAGAGAGACTGGCTCCAACAAGGAGAGAGACTGGCTCCAACAGGAGAGAGACTGGCTCCAACAGGAGAGAGACTGGCTCCAACAGGAGAGAGACTGGCTCCAACAGGAGAGAGACTGGCTCCAACAGGAGAGAGACTGACTCCAACAGGAGAGAGACTGGCTCCAACATGAATAGGAGAGAGACTGGCCCCAACAGGAGAGAGACTGGCTCCAACAGGAGAGAGACTGGCTCCAACAGGAGAGAGACTGGCTCCAACAGGAGAGAGACTGGCTCCAACATGAATAGGAGAGAGACTGGCTCCAACAGGAGAGAGACTGGCTCCAACATGAGAGAGACTTGCTCCAACAGGAGAGAGACTGGCTCCAACAGGAGAGAGACTAGCTCCAACAGGAGAGAGACTGGCTCCAACAGGAGAGAGACTGGCCCCAACAGGAGAGAGACTGGCTCCAACAGGAGAGAGACTGGCTCCAACAGGAGAGAGACTGGCTCCAACAGGAGAGAGACTGGCTCCAACAGGAGAGAGACTGGCTCCAACAGGAGAGAGACTGGCTCCAACAGGAGAGAGACTGGCTCCAACAGGAGAGAGACTGGCTCCAACAGGAGAGAGACTGGCTCCAACAGGAGAGAGACTGGCTCCAACAGGAGAGAGACTGGCTCCAACAGGAGAGAGACTGGCTCCAACAGGAGAGAGACTGGCTCCAACAGGAGAGAGACTGGCTCCAACAGGAGAGAGACTGGCTCCAACAAAGGAGAGAGACTGGCTCCAACAGGAGAGAGACTGGCTCCAACAGGAGAGAGACTGGCTCCAACAGGAGAGAGACTGGCTCCAACAGGAGAGAGACTGGCTCCAACATGAACGGAGAGAGACTGGCTCCAACAGGAGAGAGACTGACTCCAACAGGAGAGAGACTGGCTCCAACAAGGAGAGAGACTGGCTCCAACAGGAGAGAGACTGGCTCCAACAGGAGAGAGACTGGCTCCAACAGGAGAGAGACTGGCTCCAACAGGAGAGAGACTGGCTCCAACAGGAGAGAGACTGGCTCCAACATGAATAGGAGAGAGACTGGCTCCAACAGGAGAGAGACTGGCTCCAACAGGAGAGAGACTGGCTCCAACAGGAGAGAGACTGGCTCCAACAAACAGGAGAGAGACTGGCTCCAACAGGAGAGAGACTGGCTCCAACAGGAGAGAGACTGGCTCCAACAGGAGAGAGACTGGCTCCAACAGGAGAGAGACTGGCTCCAACAGGAGAGAGACTGGCTCCAACAGGAGAGAGACTGGCTCCAACAGGAGAGAGACTGGCTCCAACATGACAGGAGAGAGACTGGCTCCAACAGGAGAGAGACTGGCTCCAACAGGAGAGAGACTGGCTCCCACAGGAGAGAGACTGGCTCCAACAGGAGAGAGACTGGCTCCAACAGGAGAGAGACTGGCTCCAACAGGAGAGAGACTGGCTCCAACAGGAGAGAGACTGGCTCCAACAGGAGAGAGACTGGCTCCAACAGGAGAGAGACTGGCTCCAACAGGAGAGAGACTGGCTCCAACAAGAGAGAGACTGGCTCCAACAGGAGAGAGACTGGCTCCAACAGGAGAGAGACTGGCTCCAACAGGAGAGAGACTGGCTCCAACAGGAGAGAGACTGGCTCCAACAGGAGAGAGACTGGCTCCAACAGGAGAGAGACTGGCTCCAACAGGAGAGAGACTGGCTCCAACAGGAGAGAGACTGGCTCCAACAGGAGAGAGACTGGCCCCAACAGGAGAGACACTGGCTCCAACAGGAGAGAGACTGGCTCCAACAGGAGAGAGACTGGCTCCAACAGGAGAGAGACTGGCTCCAACAGGAGAGAGACTGGCTCCAACAGGAGAGAGACTGGCTCCAACAGGAGAGAGACTGGCTCCAACAGGAGAGAGACTGGCTCCAACAGGAGAGAGACTGGCTCCAACAGGAGAGAGACTGGCTCCAACAGGAGAGAGACTGGCTCCAACAGGAGAGAGACTGGCTCCAACAGGAGAGAGACTGGCTCCAACAGGAGAGAGACTGGCTCCAACATGAATAGGAGAGAGACTGGCCCCAACAGGAGAGAGACTGGCTCCAACAGGAGAGAGACTGGCTCCAACAGGAGAGAGACTGGCTCCAACAGGAGAGAGACTGGCTCCAACAGGAGAGAGACTGGCTCCAACATGAACAGGAGAGAGACTGGCTCCAACATGAGAGAGACTGGCTCCAACAGGAGAGAGACTGGCTCCAACATGAACAGGAGAGAGACTGGCTCCAACAGGAGAGAGACTGGCTCCAACAGGAGAGAGACTGGCTCCAACAGGAGAGAGACTGGCTCCAACAGGAGAGAGACTGGCTCCAACAGGAGAGAGACTGACTCCAACAGGAGAGAGACTGGCTCCAACAGGAGAGAACTGGCTCCAACAGGAGAGAGACTGGCTCCAACAGGAGAGAGACTGGCTCCAACAAGGAGAGAGACTGGCTCCAACAGGAGAGAGACTGGCTCCAACAGGAGAGAGACTGGCTCCAACATGACGAGAGAGACTGGCTCCAACAGGAGAGAGACTGGCTCCAACAGGAGAGAGACTGGCTCCAACAGGAGAGAGACTGACTCCAACAGGAGAGAGACTGGCTCCAACAGGAGAGAGACTGGCTCCAACAGGAGAGAGACTGGCTCCAACAGGAGAGAGACTGGCTCCAACAGGAGAGAGACTGGCTCCAACAGGAGAGAGACTGGCTCCAACAGGAGAGAGACTGGCTCCAACAGGAGAGAGACTGGCTCCAACAGAGAGAGAGACTGGCTCCAACAGGAGAGAGACTGGCTCCAACAGGAGAGAGACTGGCTCCAACAGGAGAGAGACTGGCTCCAACAGGAGAGAGACTGGCTCCAACAGGAGAGAGACTGGCTCCAACATGAAGGAGAGAGACTGGCTCCAACAGGAGAGAGACTGGCTCCAACAGGAGAGAGACTGGCTCCAACAGGAGAGAGACTGGCTCCAACAGGAGAGAGACTGGCTCCAACAGGAGAGAGACTGGCTCCAACAGGAGAGAGACTGGCTCCAACAGGAGAGAGACTGGCTCCAACAGGAGAGAGACTGGCTCCAACAGGAGAGAGACTGGCTCCAACAGGAGAGAGACTGGCTCCAACAGGAGAGACTGGCTCCAACAGGAGAGAGACTGGCTCCAACAGGAGAGAGACTGGCTCCAACAGGAGAGAGACTGGCTCCAACAGGAGAGAGACTGGCTCCAACAGGAGAGAGACTGGCTCCAACAGGAGAGAGACTGGCTCCAACAGGAGAGAGACTGGCTCCAACAGGAGAGAGACTGGCTCCAACAGGAGAGAGACTGGCTCCAACAGGAGAGAGACTGGCTCCAACAGGAGAGAGACTGGCTCCAACAGGAGAGAGACTGGCTCCAACAGGAGAGAGACTGGCTCCAACAGGAGAGAGACTGGCTCCAACATGAAGAGAGAGACTGGCTCCAACAGGAGAGAGACTGGCTCCAACAGGAGAGAGACTGGCTCCAACAGGAGAGAGACTGGCTCCAACAGGAGAGAGACTGGCTCCAACAGGAGAGAGACTGGCTCCAACAGGAGAGAGACTGGCTCCAACAGGAGAGAGACTGGCTCCAACAGGAGAGAGACTGGCTCCAACAGGAGAGAGACTGGCTCCAACAGGAGAGAGACTGGCTCCAACAGGAGAGAGACTGGCTCCAACAGGAGAGAGACTGGCTCCAACAGAGAGAGAGACTGGCTCCAACAGGAGAGAGACTGGCTCCAACAGGAGAGAGACTGACTCCAACAGGAGAGAGACTGGCTCCAACAGGAGAGAGACTGGCTCCAACAGGAGAGAGACTGGCTCCAACAGGAGAGAGACTGGCTCCAACAGGAGAGAGACTGGCTCCAACAGGAGAGAGACTGGCTCCAACAGGAGAGAGACTGGCTCCAACAGGAGAGAGACTGGCTCCAACAGGAGAGACTGGCTCCAACAGGAGAGAGACTGGCTCCAACAGGAGAGAGACTGGCTCCAACAGGAGAGAGACTGGCTCCAACAGGAGAGAGACTGGCTCCAACAGGAGAGAGACTGGCTCCAACAGGAGAGAGCTGGCTCCAACAGGAGAGAGACTGGCTCCAACATGAGAGAGCGACTGGCTCCAACAGGAGAGAGACTGGCTCCAACATGAACAGGAGAGAGACTGGCTCCAACAGGAGAGAGACTGGCTCCAACAGGAGAGACTGGCTCCAACAGGAGAGAACTGGCTCCAACAGGAGAGAGACTGGCTCCAACAGGAGAGAGACTGGCTCCAACAGGAGAGAGACTGGCTCCAACAACAGGAGAGAGACTGGCTCCAACAGGAGAGACAGAACTGGCTCCAACATGAACAGGAGAGAGACTGGCTCCAACATGAGAGAGACTGGCTCCAACAGGAGAGAGACTGGCTCCAACATGAACAGGAGAGAGACTGGCTCCAACAGGAGAGAGACTGGCTCCAACAGGAGAGAGACTGCTCCAACAGGAGAGAGTCTGGCTCCAACAGGAGAGAGACTGGCTCCAACATGAACAGGAGAGAGACTGGCTCCAACAGGAGAGAGACTGGGGAACAGCTTGACTACAGCTTCTAGATTTGCTGTCCAATGGAAATGCCTTATTTCTTGCTGGTGTCTATTGGTTTAATTATCTACTGTAAAACATATATCGTTGGAACTAAAAGGTAATTTGTTCCATTCATGATTTGACAAAAGTCCTTATTAAAAGTGGAAAGTTTCCAATGATTTCCACTGTTTGGAAATCACTAACGTGTCCAGAAAGGGGAAAGCTGGAGGTCCGTCGACACGGAGAAGCTGTTTCCGGGGCAATTCCCCTACTGGGTGTCCCGCGATAGGTGGGACACGGCCGACCCACCAGGAACATTCCCAGACTCGGATAAACTTCTGACTGGTGCGCCAGCTGTGACCTTGTTAACCTTTGACCTAACGACTCATACCTATGCAGAGGAAATACCTCCGTTTGTCCTCCTACCTCCTCCTGAAGACAGGTCAGACTGACCTCACAAAGATAAACACAAAAACGCTTCTCCAACCTCAAAATGCTTTGGTCGGAGAGCCGTCTCTGATTGGCTGATAACTAACTGGCGGAGAGCCGTCCCACGGCCTCTGATTGGCTGATAACTAACTGTCGGAGAGCCGTCTCACGGCCTCTGATTGGCTGATAACTGTCGGAGAGCCGTCTCACGGCCTCTGATTGGCTGATAACTAACTGGCGGAGAGCCGTCTCACGGCCTCTGATTGGCTGATAACTAACTGGCGGAGAGCCGTCTCACGGCCTCTGATTGGCTGATAACTAACTGGCGGAGAGCCGTCTCACGGCCTCTGATTGGCTGATAACTAACTGGCGGAGAGCCGTCTCACGGCCTCTGATTGGCTGATAACTAACTGTCGGAGAGCCGTCTCACGGCCTCTGATTGGCTGATAACTAACTGGCGGAGAGCCGTCTCACGGCCTCTGATTGGCTGATAACTAACTGTCGGAGAGCCGTCTCACGGCCTCTGATTGGCTGATAACTAACTGTCGGAGAGCCGTCTCACGGCCTCTGATTGGCTGATAACTAACTGGCGGAGAGCCGTCTCACGGCCTCTGATTGGCTGATAACTAACTGAAGCATCAACATGTAAAGACTCCTGTGAGGAAACCAAAAGAATTGGTCATACAGACTGTTTTTAAATTATCAAAACTTGTCTTTACCCAATAATCAATGACCTAAACGTGTCTTTACCCAATAATCAATGACCTAAACTTGTCTTTACCCAATAATCAATAACCTAAACGTGTCTTTACCCAATAATCAATAACCTAAACTTGTCTTTACCCAATAATCAATAACCTAAACGTGTCTTTACCCAATAATCAATAACCTAAACGTGTCTTTACCCAATAATCAATAACCTAAACGTGTCTTTACCCACAGATCAATAACCTAAACTTGTCTTTACCCAATAATCAATGACCTAAACATGTCTTTACCCACAGATCAATAACCTAAACTCTGGTTCTCCCGACTAACCCTTTGAAATGGTGGGAAAGCCCTGCCGGACACCGACTAACCCTTTGAAATGGTGGGAAAGCCCTGCCGGACACCGACTAACCCTTTGAAATGGTGGGAAAGCCCTGCCAGACACCGACTAACCCTTTGAAATGGTGGGAAAGCCCTGCCGGACACCGAGCGGAAATACAACAGAACTACAGGCAGAAACCCTGGGATGTTTATAGTTTCCTGTTCACTGTAAAAAGCCCTGAAACCAGTGAATATATGATGCAACCGCTGCAGTTCAGAATTAATAAGGAAAACGCTCTCGAAAACAGGTAGAGAAACTTCCAACAACAATATTACAAATCCCCCCTTAGCTTCCCTGCTAACATCCCAGGCAGGGAGTAGGGAGCAGGGGAGCAGAGGAGCAGAGGAGCAGGGGAGCAGGGAGGAGGGAGGAAGGAGGAGGGAGGAAGGAGCAGGGAGCAGAGGAGCAGGGGAGCAGGGGAGCAGGGAGCAGAGGAGCAGGGAGCAGAGGAGCAGGGAGCAGAGGAGCAGAGGAGCAGAGGAGCAGGGGAGCAGGGAGCAGAGGAGCAGGGAGGAGAGGAGCAGGGAGCAGAGGAGCAGGGAGGAGAGGAGCAGGGAGGAGAGGAGCAGGGGAGCAGGGAGCAGAGGAGCAGGGAGGAGAGGAGCAGGGAGCAGAGGAGCAGGGAGGAGAGGAGCAGGGAGGAGAGGAGCAGAGGAGCAGGGAGCAGAGGAGCAGAGGAGCAGGGAGGAGAGGAGCAGGGAGCAGAGGAGCAGGGAGGAGAGGAGCAGGGAGGAGAGGAGCAGGGAGCAGAGGAGCAGAGGAGCAGGGAGCAGAGGAGCAGGGAGCAGAGGAGCAGAGGAGCAGGGAGCAGAGGAGCAGGGAGGAGAGGAGCAGGGAGGAGAGGAGCAGAGGAGCAGGGAGCAGAGGAGCAGAGGAGCAGGGAGGAGAGGAGCAGGGAGGAGAGGAGCAGAGGAGCAGGGAGCAGAGGAGCAGAGGAGCAGAGGAGCAGAGGAGCAGAGGAGGTTTTCAGTACTACTGGCTTGTTGCACACAGACAACCATCAGAGAAGGAGGGTGAATGGTCACACAGGGTGTAGGGGGGACGTAGCCCCTTGTGTGTGTGTGTGTGTGTGTGTGTGTGTGTGTGTGTGTGTGTGTGTGTGTGTGTGTGTGTGTGTGTGTGTGTGTGTGTGTGTGTGTGTCCCCTTTGAACCTGTGCATTTGTTCCTCTAAGCGGAGGTCGTAAATGAACCCACTTCCCTCCTGGATACTCGAGGGCCTCCTCAGAGAAGAGGAGCAGAGAGCAGGCCAGACGTTTACTACCGTACGAATGATGTCATGACGGAAGGAGAGAGAGGGAGGGAGAGGGGGAGGGATGGAGAGACGGAGAGGGGGAGGGATGGAGAGACGGACGGAGAGAGAGGGAGAGGGGGAGGGATGGAGAGACGGAGAGGGGGAGGGATGGAGAGACGGACGGAGAGAGAGGGAGAGGGGGAGGGATGGAGAGAGGGAGAGGGGGAGGGATGGAGAGACGGACTGAGAGAGAGGGAGGGAGAGGGGGAGGGATGGAGAGACGGAGAGGGGGAGGGATGGAGAGACGGACGGAGAGAGAGGGAGAGGGGGAGGGATGGAGACGGATGGAGAGAGAGGGAGAGGGGGAGGGATGGAGACGGATGGAGAGAGAGGGAGAGGGGGGAGGGATGGAGAGACGGACGGAGAGAGAGGGAGAGGGGGGAGGGATGGAGAGACGGACGGAGAGAGAGGGAGAGGGGGAGGGATGGAGAGAGGGAGAGGGGGGAGGGATGGAGAGACGGACGGAGAGAGAGGGAGAGGGGGAGGGATGGAGAGTCTCTCCCCCTTTCTCTGGTCGGTAGTGATGCTGTTGCTGCTGACTAATCCGGACACACACAGCCGTGGGCTTTTTGGGAACAGGCGTTCTGTTGGGTCTAGTCTGGGTCTGGTCTGGGTCTGGGTCTAGTCTGGGTCTGGGTCTGGTCTGGGTCTGGTCTGGGTCTGGGTCTGGTCTGGGTCTGGTCTGGTCTGGGTCTGGTCTGGGTCTGGGTCTGGTCTGGGTCTGGGTCTGGGTCTGGGTCTGGGTCTGGGTCTGGGTCTGGGTCTGGTCTGGGTCTGGGTCTGGGTCTGGGTCTGGTGAGAGAGTGACTTGAGTCTCCTGGATGGTTATGGACGGTGAGAGAGTGACTTGAGTCTCCTGGATGGTTATGGACGGTGAGAGAGTGACTTGAGTCTCCTGGATGGTTATGGACAGGGAGAGAGTGACTTGAGTCTCCTGGATGGTTATGGACAGGGAGAGAGTGACTTGAGTCTCCTGGATGGTTATGGACAGGGAGAGAGTGACTTGAGTCTCCTGGATGGTTATGGACAGGGAGAGAGTGACTTGAGTCTCCTGGATGGTTATGGACGGTGAGAGAGTGACTTGAGTCTCCTGGATGGTTATGGACAGGGAGAGAGTGACTTGAGTCTCCTGGATGGTTATGGACAGGGAGAGAGTGACTTGAGTCTCCTGGATGGTTATGGACAGGGAGAGAGTGACTTGAGTCTCCTGGATGGTTATGGACGGTGAGAGAGTGACTTGAGTCTCCTGGATGGTTATGGACAGGGAGAGAGTGACTTGAGTCTCCTGGATGGTTATGGACAGGGAGAGAGTGACTTGAGTCTCCTGGATGGTTATGGACAGGGAGAGAGTGACTTGAGTCTCCTGGATGGTTATGGACGGTGAGAGAGTGACTTGAGTCTCCTGGATGGTTATGGACGGTGAGAGAGTGACTTGAGTCTCCCGGATGGTTATGGACAGGGAGAGAGTGACTTGAGTCTCCTGGATGGTTATGGACAGGGAGAGAGTGACTTGAGTCTCCTGGATGGTTATGGACAGGGAGAGAGTGACTTGAGTCTCCTGGATGGTTATGGACAGGGAGAGAGTGACTTGAGTCTCCTGGATGGTTATGGACAGGGAGAGAGTGACTTGAGTCTCCTGGATGGTTATGGACAGGGAGAGAGTGACTTGAGTCTCCTGGATGGTTATGGACAGGGAGAGAGTGACTTGAGTCTCCTGGACGGTGAGAGAGCGGTCACCATCTGGCGACTGGACTCTCAGGTTCTCATATGTTCACGGTGTTCCTGTGAGAGTGTGTGTGTGTGTTTGTTGTGTGTGTGTGTGTGTGTGTGTGTGTGTGTGTGTGTGTGTGTGTGTGTGTGTGTGTGTGTGTGTGTGTGTGTGTGTGTGTGTGTGTGTGTGTGTGTGTGTGTGTGTGTGTGTGTGTGTGTGTGTGTGAAAGATGTGAGAGACAGAGAGGGAGGAGAGAGAGAGAGAGAGAAAGAGAGAGAGAGAGAGAGAGAGAGAGAGAGAGAGAGAGAGAGAGAGAGAGAGAGAGAGAGAGAGAGAGAGAGAGAGACAGAGAGAGAGAGAGCGTGAGAGAGAGACAAAGAGAGAGAGAGAGAGATGCGGAAAGAGATATCGTCATACCGTCTCTGGCCTTAAGAGGGCGCTGTGCTGAATCGAGGTGAGAGCTGTTCGGGGCTCCCGTACAGTAGTTACTCGGGGACTTCACGAGGATGACATTACATAATTCATCGGAAAGTTTTGTTCAGTCAATAGGTGTGGAAAAATGAATGTAAAGCCCTTCGGCGGAGTTATTTTAAGACACGCTCAATCAGAAGTCAGGAATGTGTTTTCTCCCTGATACTAACAGCCCAACTTCTGACAGGCATCAGTCCCAAATGGCCCCCTTATTCCCTATGTAGGGCACTACTTTTTACCAGAGCCCTATGAGCCGTAGTCTAAAGTAGGGCACTACATAGGGAATAAGGCGGGGGGAGGCCATTTGGGACTGCTCCGTGTTTTCCTGGACCCATGGACCGTTGGAATTGGATTGAATACTCTTAGTTGTTTAGGCAAGGGGGTTTTTGGAAATGTTTTTGGAATACTTTAAGGTCACCGGGTTTATAGAATAGGAAAATAGGCTGTGTTTTTAATTTATTTAATTTTTTTTACCTCAAAAGTGTTTGATTGTGAAGCAAAAAAAAAATGAGAAAGCCAAAGATTGGATGACAGTTTGGAGTGAGTACAGCGGCATCGATGCTGAGATTTCACAACATTACAACACTCTGTGGGTTTTTCCCATATCTGTTGACTAGTAGTACTGCTGTCGCCGCCACTAGCAGAACGACTCTAACAGGACGTTTAGAGTCAAGTGGAAGACACCACCTGGTTACACGCTGGCAGAGAGAGGTGAACTACAGCTCCAGGTGAGCTACAGCTCCAGGTGAACTACAGCTCCAGGTGAACTACAGCTCCAGGTGAACTACAGCTCCAGGTGAACCACAGCTCCAGGTGAACTACAGCTCCAGGTGAACCACAGCTCCAGGTGAACCACAGCTCCAGGTGAACCACAGCTCCAGGTGAACTACAGCTCCAGGTGAACTACAGCTCCAGGTGAACTACAGCTCCAGGTGTCATACAGCTCCAGGTGAACCACAGCTCCAGGTGAACTACAGCTCCAGGTGAACTACAGCTCCAGGTGAACTACAGCTCCAGGTTGAATTACAGCTCCAGGTGAACCACAGCTCCAGGTGAACCACAGCTCCAGGTGAACCACAGCTCCAGGTGAACTACAGCTCCAGGTGAGCTACAGCTCCAGGTGAGCTACAGCTCCAGGTGAACCACAGCTCCATGTAAACGACAGCTCCAGGTGAACTACAGCTCCAGGTGTACTACAGCTCCAGGTGAACCACAGCTCCAAGTGACCTACAGCTCCAGGTGAACCACAGCTCCAGGTGAACCACAGCTCCAGGTGAACTACAGCTCCAGGTGAGCTACAGCTCCAGGTGAACCACAGCTCCATGTAAACGACAGCTCCAGGTGAACTACAGCTCCAGGTGTACTACAGCTCCAGGTGAACCACAGCTCCAAGTGAACTACAGCTCCAGGTGAACTACAGCTCCAGGTGACCACAGCTCCAGGTTGAATTACAGCTCCAGGTGTACTACAGCTCCAGGTGAACTACAGCTCCAGGTGAATCACAGCTCCAGGTGACCACAGCTCCAGGTGAACTACAGCTCCAGGTGACCACAGCTCCAGGTGAATTACAGCTCCAGGTGACTACAGCTCCAGGTGAACTACAGCTCCAGGTGAACTACAACTCCAGGTGAGCTACAGCTCCAGGTGAACTACAGCTCCAGGTGGACCACAGCTCCAGGTGAACTACAGCTCCAGGTGAACTACAGCTCCAGGTGAACTACAGCTCCAGGTGAATTACAGCTCCAGGTGTACTACAGCGCCAGGTGAATTACAGCTCCAGGTGTACTACAGCTCCAGTTGAACTACAGCTCCAGGTGGACTACAGCTCCAGGTGAACCACAGCTCCAGGTGAACCACAGCTCCAGGTGAACTACAGCTCCAGGTGGCCTACAGCTCCAGGTGAACCACAGCTCCAGGTGAACTACAGCTCCAGGTGACCTACAGCTCCAGGTGAACCACAGCTCCAGGTGAACTACAGCTCCAGGTGAACCACAGCTCCATGTGAACTACAGCTCCAGGTGAACTACAGCTCCAGGTGTACTACAGCTCCAGGTGAACCACAGCTCCAGGTGAACCACAGCTCCAGGTGTACTACAGCTCCAGGTGAACCACAGCTCCAGGTGTACTACAGCTCCAGGTGAACCACAGCTCCAGGTGAATCACAGCTCCAGGTAACCACAGCTCCAGGTGAATTACAGCTCCAGGTGTACTAAAGCTCCAGGTGAACTACAGCTCCAGGTGTCATACAGCTCCAGGTGAACCACAGCTCCAGGTGAACTACAGCTCCAGGTGGACCACAGCTCCAGGTGAACTACAACTCCAGGTGAACTACAGCTCCAGGTGAACTACAGCTCCAGGTGAATTACAGCTCCAGGTGTACTACAGCGCCAGGTGAATTACAGCTCCAGGTGTACTACAGCTCCAGGTGAACTACAGCTACCAGGTGACCTACAGCTCCAGGTGAACCACAGCTCCAGGTGAACTACAGCTCCAGGTGAACTACAGCTCCAGGTGAACTACAGCTCCAGGTGGCCTACAGCTCCAGGTGAACCACAGCTCCAGGTGAACTACAGCTCCAGGTGAACTACAGCTCCAGGTGAACCACAGCCCCAGGTGAACTACAGCTCTAGGTGAACCACAGCTCCATGTGAACTACAGCTCCAGGTGAACTACAGCTCCAGGTGTACTACAGCTCCAGGTGAACCACAGCTCCAGGTGAACCACAGCTCCAGGTGAACTACAGCTCCAGGTGAACCACAGCTCCAGGTGAACTACAGCTCCAGGTGAAACCACAGCTCCAGGTGAACCACAGCTCCAGGTGTACTACAGCTCCAGGTGAACCACAGCTCCAGGTGGACCACAGCTCCAGGTGAACTACATCTCCAGGTGAACTACAGCTCCAGGTGAACTACAGCTCCAGGTGAATTACAGCTCCAGGTGTACTACAGCGCCAGGTGAATTACAGCTCCAGGTGTACTACAGCTCCAGGTGAACTACAGCTCCAGGTAAACCACAGCTCCAGGTGAACTACAGCTCCAGGTGAACTACAGCTCCAGGTGAATCACAGCTCCAGGTAAACCACAGCTCCAGGTGAACTACAGCTCCAGGTGATCTACAGCTCCAGGTGAACTACAGCTCCAGGTGAACCACAGCTCCAGGTGAACTACAGCTCCAGGTGACCTACAGCTCCAGGTGAACCACAGCTCCAGGTGAACTACAGCTCCAGGTGAACCACAGCTCCATGTGAACTACAGCTCCAGGTGAACTACAGCTCCAGGTGTACTACAGCTCCAGGTGAACCACAGCTCCAGGTGAACCACAGCTCCAGGTGTACTACAGCTCCAGGTGAACCACAGCTCCAGGTGTACTACAGCTCCAGGTGAACCACAGCTCCAGGTGAATCACAGCTCCAGGTAACCACAGCTCCAGGTGAATTACAGCTCCAGGTGTACTAAAGCTCCAGGTGAACTACAGCTCCAGGTGTCATACAGCTCCAGGTGAACCACAGCTCCAGGTGAACTACAGCTCCAGGTGGACCACAGCTCCAGGTGAACTACAACTCCAGGTGAACTACAGCTCCAGGTGAACTACAGCTCCAGGTGAATTACAGCTCCAGGTGTACTACAGCGCCAGGTGAATTACAGCTCCAGGTGTACTACAGCTCCAGGTGAACTACAGCTACCAGGTGACCTACAGCTCCAGGTGAACCACAGCTCCAGGTGAACTACAGCTCCAGGTGAACTACAGCTCCAGGTGAACTACAGCTCCAGGTGGCCTACAGCTCCAGGTGAACCACAGCTCCAGGTGAACTACAGCTCCAGGTGAACTACAGCTCCAGGTGAACCACAGCCCCAGGTGAACTACAGCTCTAGGTGAACCACAGCTCCATGTGAACTACAGCTCCAGGTGAACTACAGCTCCAGGTGTACTACAGCTCCAGGTGAACCACAGCTCCAGGTGAACCACAGCTCCAGGTGAACTACAGCTCCAGGTGAACCACAGCTCCAGGTGAACTACAGCTCCAGGTGAAACCACAGCTCCAGGTGAACCACAGCTCCAGGTGTACTACAGCTCCAGGTGAACCACAGCTCCAGGTGGACCACAGCTCCAGGTGAACTACAACTCCAGGTGAACTACAGCTCCAGGTGAACTACAGCTCCAGGTGAATTACAGCTCCAGGTGTACTACAGCGCCAGGTGAATTACAGCTCCAGGTGTACTACAGCTCCAGGTGAACTACAGCTCCAGGTAAACCACAGCTCCAGGTGAACTACAGCTCCAGGTGAACTACAGCTCCAGGTGAATCACAGCTCCAGGTAAACCACAGCTCCAGGTGAACTACAGCTCCAGGTGATCTACAGCTCCAGGTGAACTACAGCTACAGGTGAGCTACAGCTCCAGGTGAACACAGCTCCAGGTGAATTAAAGCTCCAGGTGTACTACAGCTCCAGGTGAACTACAGCTCCAGGTGAACTACAGCTCGTGGATACACCTCCCGGGCATTAATCACCTAGATGGCTACCTGACGTCCCCACACTGCTACAGAACCTATACCAGTATGAATACATTAGCCTAGCATGTCGCTACCTCCCTGAATAACTTACCCCATGACACTGCTACAGAACCCATACCAATTCGACTACATTAGCCTAGCATGTCGCTACCTCCCTGGATAAATGACCTCACCACACTGCTACCTCTTACATATTTCCAGAAGCCAAGCATTGAGGTGGGCTACCCAAGTTCCAGGAGGTGTAGAGTGGTGACAGCCCGTGTGTCCACCTGGTCCACAGACCAGCTCCATAACAGCTGTAAGACTGGAGAGAGGGGAAGAGGAGGCTGGGAGTGGGACCTCCCGCTGTGAAGCAGGAATAGGAGGCTGGGAGTGGGACCTCCCGCTGTGAAGCAGGAATAGGAGGCTGGGAGTGGGACCTCCCGCCGTGAAGCAGGAAGAGGAGACTGGGAGTGGGACCTCCCGCTGTGAAGCAGGAAGAGGAGACTGGGAGTGGGACCTCCCGCTGTGATGCAGGAATAGGAGGCTGGGAGTGGGACCTCCCGCCGTGAAGCAGGAAGAGGAGGCTGGGAGTGGGACCTCCAGCTGTGAAGCAGGATCAGGAGGCTGGGAGTGGGACCTCCCGCTGTGAAGCAGGAATAGGAGGCTGGGAGTGGGACCTCCCGCCGTGAAGCAGGAAGAGGTGACTGGGAGTGAGACCTCCCGCTGTGAAGCAGGAAGAGGAGGCTGGGAGTGGGACCTCCCGCCGTGAAGCAGGAATAGGAGGCTGGGAGTGGGAACTCCCGATGTGAAGCAGGTAGAGGAGGCTGGGAGTGGGACCTCCCGCCGTGAAGCAGGAAGAGAAGACTGGGAGTGGGTATCCCGCTGTGAAGCAGGAACAAGAGGCTGGGAGTGGGACATCCAGACTATTACCCAGGCTATAACCCAGGCGATTACCGAGGCTATTACCCAGGCTATTACCCAGGCTATTACCCAGACTATTACCCAGACTATTACCCAGGCTATTACCCAGACTATTACTCAGGCTATTACCCAGACTATTACCATGGCTATTACCCAGACTATTACCCAGGCTATTACCCAGACTATTACCCAGACTATTACCCAGGCTATTACCCAGACTATTACTCAGGCTATTACCCAGGCTATTACCCAGAGTATTACCCAGGCTATTACCCAGACTATTACTCAGGCTATTACCCAGGCTATTACCCAGACTATTCCCCAGGCTATTACCCAGACTATTACCCAGACTATTACCCAGACTATTACCCAGGCTATTACCCAGACTATTACCCAGACTATTACCCAGACTATTACTCAGACTATTACCCAGACTATTACCCAGGCTATTACCCAGACTATTACCCAGACTATTACTCAGACTATTACCCAGGCTATTACCCAGACTATTACCCAGGCTATTACCCAGACCATTACCCAGGCTATTACCCAGACTATTACCCAGACTATTACCCAGACTATTACCCAGACTATTACCCAGGCTATTACCCAGGCTATTACCCAGACTATTACCCAGGCTATTACCCAGACTATTAACCAGACTATTACCCAGACTAATACCCTGACTATTACTCAGACTATTACCCAGGCTATTACCCAGACTATTACCCAGACTAATACCCTGACTATTACTCAGACTATTACCCAGGCTATTACCCAGACTACTACACAGGCTATTACCCAGACTATTACCCAGGCTATTACCCAGACTATTACTCAGACTATTACCCAGACTTACCCAGGCTATTACCCAGACTATTACTCAGGCTATTACCCAGGCTATTACCCAGACTATTACTCAGACTATTACCCAGACTATTACCCAGACTATTACCCAGGCTATTACCCAGACTATTACCCAGGCTATTACCCAGACTATTACCCAGACTATTACCCAGACTATTACTCAGACTATTACCCAGACTATTACCCAGACTATTACCCAGACTATTACCCAGACTATTACCCAGGCTATTACCCAGGCTATTACCCAGACTATTACCCAGGCTATTACCCAGACTATTACCCAGACTAATACCCTGACTATTACCCAGACTATTACTCAGACTATTACCCAGACTATTACCCAGACTACTACCCAGACTATTACCCAGGCTATTACCCAGACTATTACCCAGGCTATTACCCAGACTATTACCCAGACTATTACCCAGACTAATACCCTGACTATTACTCAGACTATTACCCAGACTATTACCCAGGCTATTACCCAGACTATTACCCAGACTATTACCCAGGCTATTACCCAGACTATTACCCAGACTATTACCCAGGCTATTACCCAGACTATTACCCAGGCTATTACCCAGACTATTACCCAGACTATTACCCAGACTATTACCCAGACTAATACCCTGACTATTACTCAGACTATTACCCAGGCTATTACCCAGACTATTACCCAGACTACTACCCAGGCTATTACCCAGGCTATTACCCAGACTATTACCCAGATGATATGTGTCATCTTCAAAGGAACAGAGCAGAGAGGATGGCGTTAACTGCATGGAAACGGCCTGTTAGGGGTTAGTCTATCTTAATGTCAACACTCACAGCGATTCTCTGGCTCCTCCCCTCCATCCCTCCATCCCTCCACCCCTCCACCCCTCCATCCCTCCATCCCTCCCTCCCTCCATCCCTCCTCCCTCCATCCCTCCATCCTTCCATCCCTCCACCCCTCAACCCCTCCTCCCTCCATCCCTCCATCCCTCCATCCCTCCACCCCTCCATCCCTCCATCCCTCCACCCCTCCCTCCCTCCATCCCTCCCTCCATCCCTCCATCCCTCCATCCCTCCACCCCTCCATCCCTCCATCCCTCCCTCCATCCCTCCTCCCCTCCTCCCCTCCATCCCTCCATCCCTCCATCCCTCCACCCCTCCCTCCCTCCACCCCTCCACCCCTCCATCCCTCCTCCCCTCCATCCCTCCTCCCCTCCTCCCCTCCATCCCTCCATCCCTCCATCCCTCCACCCCTCCCTCCCTCCACCCCCTCCACCCCTCCATCCCTCCTCCCCTCCATCCCTCCTCCCCTCCTCCCCTCCATCCCTCCTCCCCTCCTCACCTCCACTCCTCCCTCCACCCCTCCACCCTTCCATCCCTCCACCCCTCCACCCTTCCATCCCCTCCATCCCTCCACCCTTCCATCCCTCCATCCCTCAACCCTTCCACCCCTCCATCCCTCCATCCCTCCAACCCACCATCCCTCCATCCCTCCACCCCTCCACCCCTCCATCCCACCACTCCTCCATCCCTCCATCCCTCCATCCCACCACTCCTCCATCCCTCCATCCCTCCATCCCACCACTCCTCCATCCCTCCATCCCTCCACCCCTCCATCCCTCCACCCTTCCACCCCTCCACCCCTCCATCCCTCCATCCCTCCACCCCTCCCCCCTCCATCCCTCCACCCTTCCACCCCTCCATCCCTCCATCCCTCACCCCTCCATCCCTCCACCCTTCCACCCCTCCATCCCTCCATCCCTCCATCCCTCCCCCCTCCATCCCTCCACCCTTCCACCCCTCCCTCCATCTCTCCACCCCTCCATCCCTCCATCCCTCCATCCCTCCACCCCTCCCCCTCCATCCCTCCACCCTTCCACCCCTCCACCCCTCCACCCCTCCATCCCTCCCCCCCTCCATCCCTCCACCCTTCCACCCCTCCACCCCTCCCTCCATCTCTCCATCCCTCCATCCCTCCACCCCTCCATCCCTCCATCCCTCCATCCCTCCGCCCCTCCGCCCCTCCGCCCCTCCACCCCTCCACCCCTCCACCCCTCCATCCCTCCATCCCTCCACCCCTCCACCCCTCCATCCCTCCATCCCTCCACCCCTCCGCCCCTCCATCCCTCCACTTCCCTGCTGATTTTCCCCCGGCCTGTTAAAGTTGGTTGAGACCCCAAAACCATCTATTACAGTAATACAAGGGGAATTCTGCTTCTAGCTGGGCTGCTGGGGCCTTATGTGTCTTGGCTGAGATATACGCTGAGTTCAGACCACACAGGGGCCAACCAGCCCTCTAACATCACACAGGGGCCAACCAGCCCTCTAACATCACACAGGGGCCAACCAGCCCTCTAACATCACACAGGGGCCAACCAGCCCTCTAACATCACACAGGGGCCAACCAGCCCTCTAACATCACACAGGGGCCAACCAGCCCTCTAACATTACACAGGGGCCAACCAGCCCTCTAACATCACACAGGGGCCAACCAGCCCTCTAACATCACACAGGGGCCAACCAGCCCTCTAACATCACACAGGGGCCAACCAACCCTCTAACATTACACAGGGGCCAACCAGCCCTCTAACATCACACAGGGGCCAACCAGCCCTCTAACATTACACAGGGGCCAACCAGCCCTCTAACATCACACAGGGGCCAACCAGCCCTCTAACATTACACAGGGGCCAACCAGCCCTCTAACATCACACAGGGGCCAACCAGCCCTCTAACATCACACAGGGGCCAACCAGCCCTCTAACATTACACAGGGGCCAACCAGCCCTCTAACATCACACAGGGGCCAACCAACCCTCTAACATTACACAGGGGCCAACCAGCCCTCTAACATCACACAGGGGCCAACCAGCCCTCTAACATTACACAGGGGCCAACCAGCCCTCTAACATCACACAGGGGCCAACCAGCCCTCTAACATTACACAGGGGCCAACCAGCCCTCTAACATCACACAGGGGCCAACCAGCCCTCTAACATCACACAGGGGCCAACCAGCCCTCTAACATTACACAGGGGCCAACCAGCCCTCTAACATCACACAGGGGCCAACCAGCCCTCTAACATCACACAGGGGCCAACCAGCCCTCTAACATTACACAGGGGCCAACCAGCCCTCTAACATCACACAGGGGCCAACCAGCCCTCTAACATCACACAGGGGCCAACCAGCCCTCTAACATCACACAGGGGCCAACCAGCCCTCTAACATCACACAGGGGCCAACCAGCCCTCTAACATCACACAGGGGCCAACCAGCCCTCTAACATCACACAGGGGCCAACCAGCCCTCTAACATCACACAGGGGCCAACCAGCCCTCTAACATCACACAGGGGCCAACCAGCCCTCTAACATCACACAGGGGCCAAACAGCCCTCTAACATCACACAGGGGCCAACCAACCCTCTAACATGACACAGGGGCCAACCAGCCCTCTAACATCACACAGGGGCCAACCAGCCCTCTAACATTACACAGGGGCCAACCAGCCCTCTAACATCACACAGGGGCCAACCAGCCCTCTAACATCACACAGGGGCCAACCAGCCCTCTAACATTACACAGGGGCCAACCAGCCCTCTAACATCACACAGGGGCCAACCAGCCCTCTAACATTACACAGGGGCCAACCAGCCCTCTAACATCACACAGGGGCCAACCAGCCCTCTAACATCACACAGGGGCCAACCAGCCCTCTAACATCACACAGGGGCCAACCAGCCCTCTAACATTACACAGGGGCCAACCAGCCCTCTAACATCACACAGGGGCCAACCAGCCCTCTAACATTACACAGGGGCCAACCAGCCCTCTAACATTACACACAGCTACAATTTCCTCTTGGAAATATTCTGTTACTGTTCGATGTTCACCAACTGCTCTCTGTCTATGGGAGAACATTTCCGTGTGTGTGTGTGTGTGTGTGTGTGTGTGTGTGTGTGTGTGTGTGTGTGTGTGTGTGTGTGTGTGTGTGTGTGTGTGTGTGTGTGTGTGTGTGTGTGTGTGTGTGTTCACGCATGGCCTTATGGGTCTAATTGAACGGCCATGTTGTGGGTTAGAGAGATGGTGTTTGATGTGGTTCCTACAGGCACCAGCCAGGTGCAGCGACGTCTCTACACCTGGACATCATTACCTACACCTGGACATCATTACCCACACCTGGACATCATTACCCACACCTGGACATCATTACCCACACCTGGACATCATTATTCACACCTGGACATCATTACCCGCACCTGGACATGATTACCCACACCTGGACATCATTACCCACACCTGGACATCATTACCCACACCTGCCCACACCTGGACATCATTACCCACACCTGGACAGCATCACCCACACCTGGACATCATTACCCACACCTGGACATCATCACCCACACCTGGACATCATCACCCACACCTGGACATCATTACCCACACCTGGACATCATTACCCACACCTGGACATCACTGAAGATAATGACCAAGGCTGATGCAGCAATTATCTGACAGAAGATAATGATTAAAGAATATATGAAGTGTGAAATAATTGGAGGTAGACGACCAGGACTGATGCAGGCGGTGCGAGATCTCGTCACCCTCGCCCGTCTCGCACCATCGCGCTTGGTGTTGTGCTAACGTAGGCAAACACTACCAGCACGTTGTCAGTTGAGAGGACAGTCCCTAAACATCATATTTATTCCGCATAACCACGTAAGGGAATAAGTCCTTCCAGGTATGAAGTATTGTTCCTCGTGGACTAAAGCAGGGATAACAGGAGAGGAAAATAGTTCAGCCAACGATGTGAGACAGAACGGTGGTATTTCACACTTTAAATAAACCATAGAAACGTCTAGAAAATATCTACTGGAAACGTCCAGGAACTTTCTCTGATTAATGAACGTGGCATGTTACCTCCGGATAGGCTGGTTGAGGAGAGGGTTCTGGGCCCAGGGTCCGGATAGGCTGGTTGAGGAGAGGGTTCTGGGCCCAGGGACCGGATAGGCTGGTTGAGGAGAGGGTTCTGGGCCCAGGGCCCGGATAGGCTGGTTGAGGAGAGGGTTCTGGGCCCAGGGCCCGGATAGGCTGGTTGAGGAGAGGGTTCTGGGCCCAGGGCCCGGATAGGCTGTTTGAGGAGAGGGTTCTGGGCCCAGGGTCCGGATAGGCTGGTTGAGGAGAGGGTTCTGGGCCCAGGGCCCGGATAGGCTGTTTGAGGAGAGGGTTCTGGGCCCAGGGTCCAGATAGGCTGGTTGAGGAGAGGGTTCTGGGCCCAGGGACCGGACAGGCTGTTTGAGGAGAGGGTTCTGGGCCCAGGGCCCGGATGGGCTGGTTGAGGAGAGGGTTCTGGGCACAGGGACCGGATAGGCTGTTTGAGGAGAGGGTTCTGGGCCCAGGGCCCGGATAGGCTGGTTGAGGAGAGGGTTCTGGGCCCAGGGACCGGATAGGCTGGTTGAGGAGAGGGTTCTGGGCCCAGGGCCCGGATAGGCTGGTTGAGGAGAGGGTTCTGGGCCCAGGGCCCGGATAGGCTGGTTGAGATGTTGGCCCTAGCCAGACTGCCATCCTCCCGATGAATTTACCCCGACGTCCAGGTCTCGGGGCTGTGCAGGGGGCAGCATGGCAGCTGATAGGGGCTCTGAGCCAGGGGCTCCTGTGGCTCAGTGGGAGAATGTGGACAGAACATAAAGCAATATGGGTATCGCTAACTCTCTCTCTCACACACACACACACACACACACACACACACACACACACACACACACACACACACACACACACACACACACACACACACACACACACTACAGTACACAGTACATTACTGGGCTGTACTAATACACTACAGTACACAGTACATTACTGGGCTGTACTAATACACTACAGTACACAGTCCATTACTGGGCTGTACTAATACACTATAGTACACAGTACATTACTGGGCTGTACTAATACACTACAGTACACAGTACATTACTGGGATATAGTATGTACTAATACACTATAGTACACAGTACATTACTGGGCTGTACTAATACACTACAGTACACAGTCCATTACTGGGCTGTACTAATACACTATAGTACACAGTACATTACTGGGCTGTACTAATACACTATAGTACACAGTACATTACTGGGATATAGTATGTACTAATACACTACAGTACACAGTCCATTACTGGGCTGTACTATCTACTAGTAGTTGTCATTGACAATATAAGGTAGGTACATTGCGTTTTTCCACATTTTGTTACGTTACAGCCTTATTCAAAATGTTATCTATCTACACACAATACCCCATAATGACAAAGTAAAAACTGTTTTTTAGAAGAAAAAAATTTGTGCAAATGTATTAAAAATAAAACAGTATTTAGACCCTTTACTATGAGACTCTAAATGGATCTCAGGCGCTTCCTGTTTCCATTGATCCTCCTTTAGAGGTACGGTCCGACGCTGGAGACGTGAAGTACGTACAGGAAGTGAACATTTAATTACCAACGGACACGGAACAGAACAGGAAGTGGGGGGAACAGAGCTGGAGGAACAAAACCCGATATAAGGGGAGGTTAATAACACAGGTGAATGAGTAACAGGTGAGTCCAAATGAATCGCTGTTGCGAGTGACGAGGGAAGTGGATGTGCGTAGTGATGGTGGTAGGAGTGTGTTAGTGGTGGGCAGCCTGACGCCCTCGAGCGCCAGCGAGCGAGCGAGAGTTGGCGTAACACTTTTAAGATGTTTCTACAACTTGATTTGTCGTTCACTTGTGATAAATTCAATTCATCGAGACGTGATTTGGAAAAGCACACACCTGTCTTTATAAGGTCACACGGTTGACAGTTCATGTCCGAGCCATGAGGTCAAAAGGAATTGTCCGTAGCTCTCCGAGACAGGATTGTGTCGAATGCACAGGTCTGGGGAAGGGTACCAAAAAATGCAGCATTGAAATCAGGTCCCCAAGAACACAGTGGCCTCCATCATTCTTAACCGGAACAAGTTTGGAACCACCAAGACTCTTCCTAGAGCTGGCCGCCCGGCCAATCGGGGGAGAAGGGCCTTGGTCAGGGAGGTGACCAGGAACCTGATGGTCACTCTAACAGAGCTCCAGAGATCCTCTGTGGAGATGGGAGAACCTTCCAGAAGGACAACCATCTCTGCAGCACTCCAGCAATCAGGCCTTTATGGTAGAGTGGCCAGCTGGAAGCCACTCCTCAGTAAAAGGCACATGACAGCCCGCTTGGAGTTTACCAAAAGGCACCTAAAGACTCTCAGACCATGAGAAACAAGATTTTCTGGTCTGATGAAACCAAGATTGAACTCTTTGGCTTGAACGCCAAGCATCACGTCTGGAGGAAACTTGGCGACATCTCAATGGTGAAGCATGGTGGTGGCAGCAGCATGCTTTGGGGATGTTTTTCAGCGGCAGGTACTGGAAGACTATTCAGGATCGAGGGAAAGACCTCACACAGCCAAGACAACGCAGGAGTGGCTTCGGGACAAGTCTCTGAATGTCCTTGAGTGGCCCATCCAGAGCCCGGACTTGAACCCGATCAAACATCTCTGGAGAGACGTGAAAATAGCTGTGCAGCGACGCTCCCCAATCCAACCTGACAGAGCTTGAGAGGATCTGCAGAGAAGAATGGGAGAAACTCACCCAAATGCAGGTGTGCCAAGCTTGTAGCGTCAGACACAAGAAGACTAGAGGCTGTAATCGCTGCCAAAGGTGCTTCAACAAAGTACTGAGTAAAGTATCTGAATACTTATGTAAATGTGATATTTACGTTTTTTTTATTTTAATACATTTGCAAACATTTCTAAAAAATCAAATTTTGCTTCGTCATTATGGGGTATTGTGTGTAGATTGAATCCATTTTAGAATAAGTCCGTAACGTAACGAAATGTAGGAAAAAGTGAAGGGGTCTGAATACTTTCCCAAAATGCACTGGTATGAAACCTTTATTACGATGATGTATATTGATTCTGTAATAACGGAGATGTGAGTCGGGAAGCAGGTGCAGGTGAAACGTTTAATTAAAACAACAAAAAAACAATTCCATGTGGCTATACGCCGGTACACAAGAATAATACCAACTGGGGAGAAAACATGAGAGAGTGACGTACAGAGGGGAGGAAATGATGAAGGTAATGGAGTCCAGGTGTGAATCCTAATGATTGACAGCGGAGTCAATCACCACCTTCCGGAGACACCTGAAACCCCACCTCTTTAAGGAATACCTGGGATAGGATAAAGTAATCCTTCTAACCCCCCCCTAAAGATATAGATGTACTACTGTAAAGTGGTTGTTCCACTGGATATTATAAGGTGTAATTTGTAAGTCGCTCTGGATAAGAGCGTCTGCTAAATGACTTAAATGTAAATGTAAAAATTGACAGGTGCGTGTAATGATGAGTGCCTGGTACGCGTAATGATGAGTGCCTGGTACGCGTAATGATGAGTGCCAGGTACGCGTAATGATGAGTGCCAGGTACGCGTAATGATGAGTGCCTGGTACGCGTAATGATGAGTGCCAGGTACGGCGTAATGATGAGTGCCTGGTACGGCGTAATGATGAGTGCCAGGTACGCGTAATGATGAGTGCCAGGTACGCGTAATGATGAGTGCCTGGTACGCGTAATGATGAGTGCCAGGTACGCGTAATGATGAGTGCCTGGTACGCGTAATGATGAGTGCCAGGTACGCGTAATGATGAGTGCCAGGTACGCGTAATGATGAGTGCCTGGTACGCGTAATGATGAGTGCCAGGTACGCGTAATGATGAGTGCCAGGTACGGCGTAATGATGAGTGCCTGGTACGCGTAATGATGAGTGCCTGGTACGCCGTAATGATGAGTGCCTGGTACGGCGTAATGATGAGTGCCTGGTACGCGTAATGATGAGTGCCAGGTACGCGTAATGATGAGTGCCAGGTACGCGTAATGATGAGTGCCAGGTACGCGTAATGATGAGTGCCAGGTACGCGTAATGATGAGTGCCAGGTACGCGTAATGATGAGTGCCTGGTACGCGTAATGATGAGTGCCAGGTACGCGTAATGATGAGTGCATGGTACGCGTAATGATGAGTGCCAGGTACGCGTAATGACGAGTGCCTGGTACGCGTAATGATGAATCCCAGGAACGGTGGTTAGCATTCTGGCGACGTCGTACGTCGGAGGGGAGGAGCAGGAGAAGATGTGATAGATTCTACGTAGTTGACAGGGACAATATAAGGTAGTAATGAAGCTGTTATTATTATGATGTTTATTTGTATTTATATTCAAATAAAATACAATTTTATTTGGTGACATCCACACGGTTAGCAGATGTTAACCTCTCTGGGCTTTATCCAGCCGTGTCAATACTGCACCCTAGCCCTAACAGGTTAATGCGAGTGTAGCGAAATGCTTGTGCTTCTAGTTCCGACAGTGCAGTAATATCCAACGAGTAATCTAACCTAACAATTTCACAACAACTACCTTATACTCACAAGTGTAAAGGAATGAATAAGAATATGTACATTAAAAAAATACATGAATGAGTGATGGTATAGAACGGCATACATGTTGGTATTTATTATGGATCCCCATTAGTTCCTGCCAAGGCAGCAGCTACTCTTCCTGGGGGTTTATTATGGATCCCCATTAGTTCCTGCCAAGGCAGCAGCTACTCTTCCTGGGGTTTATTATGGATCCCCGTTAGTTCCTGCCAAGGCAGCAGCTACTCTTCCTGGGGTTTATTATGGATCCCCATTAGTTCCTGTTGCCAAGGCAGCAGCTACTCTTCCTGGGGTTTATTATGGATCCCCATTAGTTCCTGCCAAGGCAGCAGCTACTCTTCCTGGGGTTTATTATGGATCCCCATTAGTTCCTGCCAAGGCAGCAGCTACTCTTCCTGGGGTTTATTATGGATCCCCATTAGTTCCTGCCAAGGCAGCAGCTACACTTCCTGGGGTTTATTATGGATCCCCATTAGTTCCTGCCAAGGCAGCAGCTACTCTTCCTGGGGTTTATTATGGATCCCCATTAGTTCCTGCCAAGGCAGCAGCTACTCTTCCTGGGGTTTATTATGGATCCCCATTAGTTCCTGCCAAGGCAGCAGCTACTCTTCCTGGGGTTTATTATGGATCCCCATTAGTTCCTGTTGCCAAGGCAGCAGCTACTCTTCCTGGGGTTTATTATGGATCCCCATTAGTTCCTGCCAAGGCAGCAGCTACTCTTCCTGGGGTTTATTATGGATCCCCATTAGTTCCTGCCAAGGCAGCAGCTACTCTTCCTGGGGTTTATTATGGATCCTCATTAGTTCCTGCCAAGGCAGCAGCTACTCTTCCTGGGGTTTATTATGGATCCCCATTAGTTCCTGCCAATGCAGCAGCTACTCTTCCTGGGGTTTATTATGGATCCCCGTTAGTTCCTGCCAAGGCAGCAGCTACTCTTCCTGGGGTTTATTATGGATCCCCGTTAGTTCCTGCCAAGGCAGCAGCTACTCTTCCTGGGGTTCATTATGGATCCCCATTAGTTCCTGCCAAGGCAGCAGCTACTCTTCCTGGGGTTTATTATGGATCCCTGTTAGTTCCTGCCAAGGCAGCAGCTACTCTTCCAGGGGTCCAGCAAAATTAAGGCAGTTTATACAATTTTAAAAACATTACAATACATTCACAGATTTCACAACACACTGTGTGTCCTCAGGCCCCTACTCCACCACTACCACATATCTACAGTACTAAATCCATGTGTGTGTGTGTGTGTGTGTGTGTGTGTGTGTGTGTGTGTGTGTGTGTGTGTGTGTGTGTGTGTGTGTGTGTGTGTGTGTGTGTGTGTGTGTGTGTGTGTGTGACCTCAGCTTACCTTTAGATCTGATCTTAGGAAATGACCTCACAGCTTACCTTTACATCTGATCTGAT